>NC_042630.1:14015289-14049452 GCF_901001135.1 Rhinatrema bivittatum
ATCTTCCTCGTCTCCTTGGAGGAGCTGTTCAGCTCGGTGAGGAGAAGCTTCTGGGGCTCTCAGATCTTTTTCCGTGGAGATAGACTGCAGATCTCCCTCAGGGCCCCAAGCTACTTTCCATGGAGCTGGATGGCAGATCTCCCTCTGGAGCTGACAGCTGGAGAAGGGTCAGAGATTTACTGTCAGGGCTTGGCTCTCATTATTGCCGAAACTCCCACAGAATGGAAAGAGCAAGGCAAGGAACAGAGAGTTATGCAGTGTCTGGACACACAGTCTGCAGGCTGCAACCAACCAAAGCATTGTGAAAACATACAGACAGAGAAAGAGAATGCATGGCCACCTCAGGGGGACAAAACTAAACTGAGCTACAATTATTTACACAATAGCCAAAAGCACCACTGCAGAGACCAGTGAAAACAATTTTTAGAAGAGGAAACAGAGATTGGAAATGAGCCCCAACGGTACAACCTGCAGTCCCAGGGACAGAATTGGGAGGGAGAGATGAGCGAGCTGTACTGGGATATTACAATTCAGAGGGTGAAAAATGCCGCTGATGTCCTCAGTACAAGGATTCCTAGTTGCACACTCACTGTGGCTGGTCAGCTTGTAGCCGGTCAGCCAAGGCGGCAGGAGCAGGACCGATGTGTCGAGAAACAGCCCAGTGAAATAAAGAGGCTGAGTCATTCAGCTTAGTTTATAATCATAAAAAGTGTTTTTCCAGTCTCAGCTACTGCAGAACCGACTTAGCCACGGAAAAGGCAGCGGTGCTCTTTCTCCTTCCCGAGGGAGCTGCAGAAAGAAGGCAGCTGGGTTTCCCTGGGCTCGGCTGGCTGCTCGGTGTCCGAGATGCTGTGGCAATGGCAGGCCCTGCGGCTAACTCACAGCTCTTTCCCTTCACAGCTTAAAATCTCCAGGCCTCAAGTGACAACCCTGTGAAGCCCTCCCCGGAGGGGGGAGAGGAGGAGGAGAGATTCAGCTGCTGCCCGAGCTTGCTCCGATGGTGACTGTGGGGGGGGGAGCTGCCGCGTGAGGACAGGACGTGTCTGTGCCCCTTTCTCCTTCAGGACCAGAAAGTGGTCACAAGCTCAGAAAGAGAACAAACTAAAGATAAAGGCACTTAAAGGGTCTGACTCCATTGACACCAAGGCTTTTCCACAGAACTCTTGCTGCATATTTATTTTTTATATAAATTATTCCTCTGCTGCTGTTCATGATTGTTAGTTATTTAAGATGGCACAGAGTATAATGTACTGAATAATGTCATTATTAGCAATATAGTTACTGAAAGCAATATCATGTGGCTGAGGGAAGGTGACAGTCTCAGGATCACACCGGCTGGGTGTCTCTGCTTTAAGGTGACAGTCTCGGGATCACACCGGCTGGGTGACTCTGCTTTAAGGTGACAGTCTCGGGATCACACCGGCTGGGTGACTCTGCTTTAAGGTGACAGTCTCGGGATCACACCGGCTGGGTGACTCTGCTTTAAGGTGACAGTCTCGGGATCACACCGGCTGGGTGTCTCTGCTTTAAGGTGACAGTCTCGGGATCACACCGGCTGGGTGACTCTGCTTTAAGGTGACAGTCTCGGGATCACACCGGCTGGGTGACTCTGCTTTAAGGTGACAGTCTCGGGATCACACCGGCTGGGTGACTCTGCTTTAAGGTGACAGTCTCGGGATCACACCGGCTGGGTGTCTCTGCTTTTAAGGTGACAGTCTTGGGGTCATGCAGTTTGGATGTCTCTGTTTTAAGCAGAGTCCATAATTCTTCCTTCTCAGCTCTTATAACCACTCTCCACCCTGGCAGTATAAGAGGGCAGGAGGTGGCTGTTTGCACTTTATTTGTAATATGTTACTGCATTTTATATACTTCATAGAGATAAGGAATTACCTTTTTTTTTTTTATCACGGTACAATAAAATAAAGTGTTGGTTAGACTAAAGCTCCAATCAGTGTTTAACGCCTGTGATTAACTGAGGAACATTTGAGGGGTGGGGTGGTGGGCTTTGCTCTCTTTGGAAGTGCTTCGAGATCCTGACAAACCGAGGGTGTCATACAGCAAAGGCAGACATTACGGCCGGCGCTTGGCCCTGCACGAACGGAAATACAGGTCGGGTGGGGGTGGGGGGAGTCCTGCAGGTGAAAGGCACTCCCAGTCCCCTCGGTGGCAGCTCCCGTTTCTCCTGGTCAGACGTCTCCAGAAAGAGCTGCTTCCAAAAGGAGCCTGACGTTTAGTGTCAACCTTTGCGCGTATTACAGCTTTCAGAGCTTTGGGACGCAGGATTATCCTCCCTTGGAAAGGCGGAAAGCAGTTGCCTATTCCTGGCTTTGCTGGAGATTCTCCTCACAGTGGGAGGATTTCCTTTTGTATTCTCTGTACCTTGTCCCCCACCGGCAGCTCTGGGCCTCGGCAGGAGCCTGCCGCTCCCTTTCTCTGGGCCCCATTCACATGCCCGCAGTTTCACTGGCACCAAAATCCTGATCCTCGCTGACGTGACATTCTCTGTGGGACACACTAGCAGAGCTCATACCTTTCTGGGAGAAGCCACGTGGCACAGGAGCTACCCTGCCAGCAGCAGTCTCTGCCCCATGTGCAGCTACCCAGAATATGCCCCATGTGCAGCTACCCTGCCAGCAGCAGTCTCTGCCCCATGTGCAGCTACCCAGAATATGCCCCATGTGCAGCTACCCTGCCAGCAGCAGTCTCTGCCCCATGTGCAGCTACCCAGAATATGCCCCATGTGCAGCTACCCTGCCAGCAGCAGTCTCTGCCCCAATGTGCTTCTTTTTGCAATCAAAAAACCAGAAGCAAACCACCTCTCAGAATAATCATCAATCAAGACACAAAGAAAGGGAAAAGGATCAATATCCAATCACAAAACCATCAAAATTTCCTTAAAACGCAAATGACAATATCATAAAGACAGCTCTCAAATTTTAATCTGCAGCCTCTCGCCGCACAATGGGCCACAAGCTGTGTTCAGCCTTCAGAGCAATGTGATGTTTCAATCATTTATTGTCATTTGCCAAAAAATGTTTCTTTAAATTTTTACTCCCAAAAAGATTTTTTAAAGAACGTTTTGTTTAAACTACCAAAAAGTTTTTGTCAAAATTTCCATGAAAAATAACAAAGTTCCCACATTTAAACTACCCAAAGTTTGTTTCAAAAATTCCCACACCAAGAATGTTGAAAAAAGAGAGAATACTTAGCCCAATTAATGAAAGCATTTAAACCGAGCCAAAAATAGCTTTTTCATCATAATTCATAACTTTCCCGACATGATTCATGTTTCAACTGGTATCTCAGTCTTCCTCAGGGGATTCGTTATGTAACTTCCTATAGGCAAATATTCTTCCATCCCAGACGGCAGAAACCGTCTCCTCCAAACATTCAAAATATGGCGCCAAAATATGGCTTCTTTTTGCAGCGGCATGGATGAAAAACCCTAGGGCCCTCTCACGCTGATGAGTCCCTCAGTGCCCCATAACCATCCACCTCAGACATTTCGCAGAGGCCCCTCCACCCTGAGAGGTAACCTTGCAGCTCTTTGCGCACTAGGCTTTCAAGCTGTCTTGGCAAGACAATTTGTGTGTAGGGGTTGCCACAGAACTGCTTAAACAGGGACATTGTGAAAATCCCCACGGCGCCTGCAGGCCCATGGGCAGAGCTGATTTTCAAAGGCCGGTGGTGTGGAGAGTCCTTACCCAACATGCTTTGTAGGTGCAACGAATGCAGGGCAAAGTACGTGCGGGATCTTAAAACGAAATCCCCATGTGCACTTAAGGGGGCCTTTGATAATCCTGCCCCTGACGCCAGCCTTTTTCCCTGTGGAGAAACGTATGCATACTGTGGACAGATTGCTCCCCCCCCCCTTCACCTAGCCTGACCATCAAGGGTACACAGACTGTGGCTCCTTTCCATACCCACTACACCAGAATCCTGATTCTGCCCACTGTGCCAGGGCTAAGACTTCTTAACCATCAGGGGCTGTGAAAGTTCTCTCTATATAATCCTCCGTCAACCCGGGGGGCAGCAGAGCTCGGTCTCGAGAATCAAAACAAGGTCCTTCACATAGCACTGAGCCAGCCCCATGGAAACGTATTTTTGAAAAACATCCAGGCACAGGTGACCACCTTTGGCCTGAAACAAGACGCCACCCTCCAGGTTTTATTACAGAAGATGCAACAACAGAGCGACTGTACCTGCAGCATTCCACAGAGCCTATGAAAGGCAAAACTGGTTTGCAAGCAGCCACATTACAGCCCCCTGCCCTTTCCTCCCGCCCTACAAAACTCAGATGAGCTGTCAAGGAAATGACACGCGGTCATTACCCCTCAATCTAGTTGTCATATAACCTCTCAAACTGAGTGTGAAAAGGGATGTTCCAGGCAAAGGTCACTCAGCTCAGGGCGTTGGCCTTGCTAAATTAAACCCATGAATGTTTACTGTGGCTATTAAGAGGTTTCATTCCTGGACTGTGTGCTAATCTAAGAAACCGCACAGACCAGACGAGTCAATGAAACCGGTTCACGCACTTATTTCCAAAGCCTGTGCCATGAACTTTTAGCATAAATCTCGCCTCTGTCGATAAAAATAAAATCACAAACCCATGAGCAGGACACAAAACGGTCAAAGGTCCTTCAGCCACCTGGCTCCTTGTGACCTTCAAGAAAGGGTTATTTTGCTTTTTGGAGATGCCGCCGCTGGGATTTTAGGAGGAGAACTGCAAAGCTGGGAGAGAAGCAAGTGATGAGGAAGCACAGGAGGCTTCCACACTCAGATCTCAGTGGTGCGACCTGGAGCTGGGCCGTTAATAGCCTCCTCATAGCTTCATATTAGGTACCAACACGGAGGACATTTTACAAAGCCATTTAGAGCAGGCCCTCTGCTCCGGCTGAAAACTGCCCCTCCCTTTTCCACAGATGCGTTGTCGTTGAGTTAAAAAGAAGTAGCCTTGTGGGTGTCTTTAGGCTGGGGGAAGGAAGCGGCACGTGTATCCGCAAGCTACCAAATGTAAGTGTGGTGCTTGGCCCCTGCTCGGTCACCCACACCAATAGCAGGGGCAAAGCATGCGGACACTTTCAGCTCCGGAAATCAGGTAGAAAGTAGACGTGATGAAAGAGTGCATGTACGGAGGCCATTCAAAATCCCATGGTGAGCGTGCACACTACACGGAGCAGGAGACGAAGGAGACTGGAGTACCAGGCACTGGATTGGGACAGTAAGAGCAAAGAGGTGAAGAACAGGGGAAAGGGAAGGCAGGAGGTCACACACGTCACAGACGGGGGCAAAACACAAGCGCCACTGTCGTCTGAGAGACTCCGAAGATTCAGAGCCTTCTTTTATTATGGCTTTGCCTCACTTCTTCATCGCAATAGGCTTGAACTACCGGAGTAGATCTTCTTACCACACCCCTAGCGGGAAAAACATGTTTCATGACATTGCTTTTTTGGCTTTTTCTTCAGTCAGTTTATCAGGCAAGAACTGTCTCCCCGAGGCACAAGTTACAGCCCTAACCCACTACACGCCCACTCTTAATATTGACGAGTGGGTGCCTCCCTTCATCTTTCTTTCTTTCTTTCTTTATTTATTTAAAAGTATTTGTATACCGTTTTTACAAACAATGTTTAATGAAGATCGTTTACATAACTGAATAAAATAAGTGTAAACAGAAAGAAATTAAAAAACCGTAGAATTATAAAAAGTATAAAATTACAAAAAATGGTCAACAGAAAAATAAATAACTGTAAAAAATAAAATTAATTAATATAAAACAAACCAATATATAATAATAAGAACATAAGAACATAAGAAATTGCCATGCTGGGTCAGACCAAGGGTCCATCAAGCCCAGCATCCTGTTTCCAACAGAGGCCAAACCAGGCCACAAGAACCTGGCAATTACCCAAACACCTAGAAGATCCCATGCTACTGATGCAATTAATAGCAGTGACTATTCCCTAAGTAAACTTGATTAATAGCAGTTAATGGACTTCTCTTCCAAGAACTTATCCAAACCTTTTTTGAACCCAGCTACACTAACTGCACCAACCACATCCTCTGGCAACAAATTCCAGAGATTTATTGTGCGTTGAGTGAAAAAGAATTTTCTCCGATTAGTCTTAAATGTGCTACTTGCTAACTTCATGGAATGCCCCCTAGTCCTTCTATTATTCGAAAGTGTAAATAACCGAGTCACATCTACTCGTTCACTCATTTACAAACAAAGGACAAAATGAAATTATGTCATTTAGTAAGTGATATATGGAATGCAGATTGAAATAAGTGTGTTTCATGATCATGTATTTTCATTTCAACCCGTTTTGCTCTGCCTCAGTTCTAATGCCCGGCTCTGTCACTGACATCCTGTGTGCGACTCTGGGTGGGGGCAGTCGCTTTATCGCCCTGTGATCGATTCACTTCTAATCCCTGCCTGAAAGCGGACAGTGACAGGGTGTTATATGAATGGAGCTGCGCGGTTGGGTCAAACGACAGGGCGAGCTGGGACCCAACAATCGACCAGTACCAGGTGACACTGTGGCGGGGGTTTTCAAGAAGGCAAGAATGAAAAGAAGGCCAGACCAAAGCTCGACCTCCTGGAGAACGGCTAAAAGCAGGCGTGGGTCTCCGCAGCCACGGAGAAGAGACGCCCGCCCGTGGGATGCATTTGGGTTTGGGGGGTTGGAAAGCTGTGAGCACACATCCCATCTTCTAATTCACAGGTGCCCAGGTCTGCCTCGCCCCTGTCCATGCAAACAGCAGGTGCAATATGCGTGGATGCTTTTAGGGGGCGATTTTCAAAGACATTTCTGCCTGTAAACTCCGCTCTGATGTGTGTAAATGGCCTTCTGAAAACCGCCTCCCCAATTCTGCAGGCACTTTACAGAGAGGTCCTCGTACACAAGTATATAAGGGTACAAAGCTCCTCCCGCTCCCGCGCGCTGGCTCTGTGCATATTTTCAGGGCAGAATTGTGCAACTACACCTGCTCTGAAAACCCTGGGTGCAGACTTTAACCAGTGCAGGCTCTTTGAAAATGAACCTCTTCACGCCCACAATTTGCACTTCCTAATTTTCAAAGAGCGGACGCTTTCTTTGTTAAGATGCGCGCGAAGGGCACTCACGTCATTTGCCGCTAGGCCGGCGACTTCATAAATCGATCCCTGTTTAAATAAGCAGTAAAGATAACAGAAACCTCTCAGGTAAAGGGGAGAGGGAGGGCAGAAACCAGGACGCAAAATATTCACTATCTGCAGAAATAACAATTACAGGTGCATTATTACCTTTCCCCGGAGATAAAGCAGGGCTAACAGAGTCAGCCTAATTGAGACTAGCAAACTGGCAGAGAGGCGCTCAGCGAGAACAAAATACAAAAGTGAAAAAGAAAGAGATATTTGTGTGCAATGCAGCAGTTCCAGCGCCCGACCTCTTGCAAGTTAGAGCTTCAGCGGAGAGCTCACGGCCACATCTGAATGATTACTGACATACAGCTCGATCCAGTATCGTCCGCTCGAGGATTGCCCGTCTGTAACGTGCTCGTAGCGCACAATTCGGGCGCGCAAGGCAGTTCGGCGATACAGTGTCCAGTTTCACGCGTCCGTATCGCTTCTGAAAACAGACGCATAACCCTTTCCGCACCCGGCATGTAAATGAACGAAAAAGCTGTATAATGAAGGAATTAGCTATTCCCCTGCGATACTGTAACGGGCGCTGATATTATCTCCTCCGTAACCCGCTGTTCTGCCGCGGCCTTAACCTGCTAGTTTACCGCCTCCCCCTAGTAGGAGTTAGTGTAGTGTAGTGTAGGGTAAAAACATTGCTTACCCGCCCTGGTCCCGTCCGGTCTCCTGCAGCCCCGTCCGGACCGGACGGGGCTGCAGAAGACCGGACGGGACCAGGGCAAAAAAAAAACAAACGAAAAAGTAGCAAGGCTCGGGCCTGCTATGGTAAGTGTAAAAAGTGTAAAAAACAAAAAACCTGTGTGTTATATAAAAAAATAAAACAATTTTAAATACCTGTCGGAGGGCCGTGGGTCCAGGCGGCCGGTGGGCGGCGGGCAGCCATCAGCGGCATCCGGTAGTCCCTTCTCCCTTCCAAAATCGCCAAAATCGCCAAAATCGCCAAAATCGCACGGGCGGGTCGGCAGCGGGGGGGGGGGGGGGGGGGGGGCGGCAGCAGGATCCGGGAGCGGCGGGTAGGCAGCAGCGGGGTCCGGGGGTCCGGGGCAGCGGCAGCGGGGGGGGGGGGGGGCGGCAGCGGGGGGGCGGCAGCAGGATCCGGGAGCGGCGGGGTCCGGGGGTGGCAGCGAGATCCGGGGAGCCAGCAGCGGCAGCATGTTCGATCACGCAGGCAGGTAGGTGGCAAAGTAAAGATGGCCGCCTGCACGGGAAAATCGTGCAATTGGCCGCTGAAGACGTGACGTCACGACGTTTGGCGTCACGGGGTGTGACGTCACGTCTTCAGCGGCCAATTGCACGATTTTCCCGTGCTGGCGGCCATCTTTACTTTGCCACCTACCTGCCTGCGCGATCGAACATGCTGCCGCTGCTGGCTCCCCGGATCTCGCTGCCACCCCCGGACCCCGCCGCTCCCGGATCCTGCTGCCGCCCCCCCGCTGCCGCCCCCCCCCCCCGCTGCCGCTGCCCCGGACCCCCCGGACCCCGCTGCTGCCTACCCGCCGCTCCCGGATCCTGCTGCCGCCCCCCCCCCCCCCGCTGCCGACCCGCCCGTGCGATTTTGGCGATTTTGGCGATTTTGGAAGGGAGAAGGGACTACCGGATGCCGCTGATGGCTGCCCGCCGCCCACCGGCCGCCTGGACCCACGGCCCTCCGACAGGTATTTAAAATTGTTTTATTTTTTTATATAACACACAGGTTTTTTGTTTTTTACACTTTTTAAACTTTTTTACACTTCCTGGTGCCTGTCATTTCAAATGTCATTTGAAATGACAGGCACCAGCGCACCCAGGTTACTGTATAGGCGCTGTTACAGCGCCTATACAGTAAAATGGGTTGCGCGGGCATAACCCTTCCCTAACGCTTCACAGCCGCGGCATGCATTTGCATGCGATTAGAGGAGAGTATCGGGGAGTTAGTGAAGAGAACTGTGCGTGCGGGGAGGAAGGGTGCGCCTGACACTACCTCACTGTTTTTACCGCGGCCTTACTGGATCGAGCCGTTACTTGTATACCGCCCTTTCAGTTAGCACTGGTCAGGGCGGTTTACGATATTACAATCCTGTTATTACATATATCAAGGCAGCATATCGCTCCTGGGCTCATTAACGATAAGAGTGAAGCGGGACCCGATTCAACATTTTTTCTTTCTTAATTTACTGCTTTTAAATGCAGGATTAATATTGCTCTCCAAGAGGCTCCTTCATCAAACTGCATTTGGGTCTAACATGCGATAAACGCGCGATGTTTATCCCGTCGCGTGCTTGTATGCAAATGTGAATAGGAGTATGGAAAAGCTAGCTTTATATGCAAACGAGGGACTCGTAGCACGTGTCGTGGAAATTTATCACACATTATCGTGGGATTTAACATTGGAAATAACACCTTTTTTTGGCGGTAGAGGGGAAAAAAACGTTTTTGCGGGATAGCCACCGTTATCGTGGGTCACAGCTATTATGGCAGTTATTCTTGCAAACGATAAAACGAGGGATTTCTCACACACTCCTACACAACCCTGCTGGGCCAAAAAAAATAGCCTTTCCTTTCCTGCCCTGTCTTCCTAAACCTTCCGTGTTAGGGGGAAGTGTACTAGTGGTGGGATGCTGGCTGCTTAACTGGCCCCCTTATGTGATGGAAGCAGGATTTCCGCGCACATGTGCGCGTACACTTCAGAGCACACATTTAGGCACTTTCGGCCTACTGGATAACAGGCTGCTACCACTGTATTACATAGGCGCGTGTACACGCCCATGGTATCCAATAGGCGGAAAGCGCATACATTGCGCCCTATCTGAAATCTGAAACGCGCGTGCAAATCCCGCTTCCATCACGTAAGTGGGGGGATATTAGGGATGGGATAGGGGGTCGTGGATTAGTTCTAGGCTGCAAGGGGGGAGGGTTCTTGGAGAAGTCCATTAATGACTATTAATCAAGTTTACTTAGGTAATAGCCACTGCTATTAATTGCATCAATAGCATGGGATCTTCTTAGTGTTTGGGTACTTGCCAGGTTCTTATGGCCTGGATTGGCCACTGTTGGAAACAGGATGCTGGGCTTGATGGACCCTTGGTCTGACCCAGCATGGCATGTTCTTATGTTCTTATGTTGAGAAGGAAGAAGGTGGTGAAGATGGCAAATGTTTGACTGTTTTTCTGATTCGCCTTTGGAGTGTATAAGAGACTCTGCACTCTGAAGGTTTGTGTATTTGGTAACTTTGGTTAATAAAAAGGTTTACGCTAAAAAGGGACACGCGCCAGCGCCATTGCCAGTTTCACCAGTTCGTTCCCAGTTCACCTAGCCTTCCTTTCCCCTGTTAGCCCCCATCCCATAATAGCCCGCTGACTAGCCTAGATTTTTTTTCCTTTACGACTTACACGCCATCTACAGCAGTAGTAAAGTTACGAGGCGGGGGACCCCGGTGTGCGCCTGGGCGCTTACGTAATTATGCGCATATCTATCGGCCTCCGCCCTACCCCTATTCCAATACTTTTCACAGCTGCGCTGGGGCAGGGAGACACACGCCTTCTCGGGCGGCTTGGAAAACCCGTTCTGCACATACTGGGCTGACTTGTGCGCGCATCTCCTGCGTTGCACACCACGATCCTGCGTCCTGCCATACAAAAACTTATCGGGGGTTAGGATTTTTACCTACGCGATGTGGAATGTAAAAAACGCTCCTAACCCTTCCCCTTTTTTATCGCGGCCGCTAATGCACCATATTCCCCCGATAAATATACCAATTTGATGAATCTAGGCCTACGTTTGACGATTAAGTGGCTTGGTACAGAAAGGAGGGTATTTAACGGGCCATTTTACCCGGGTAAAAGTAGGCAGGCCTGGAGGGGGGGGGGTTAGGATGGGGGGGGGAGATAACAAGCATAGATTTGCAGTCAAAAAATATCCATGGGGAAAAAGACGATGCAAATGCTTGTGGGCACATTCTTCTTTTGGAAGTTTTCAATAAGGAAGAACCTGCGTGCGCTTTTCCTCTGAGAAAAACTGGCTGCAAACATTTTCAAAGTAGCCCAGCAGTTAAATCTGTCTTCCCAGGTGCACATTCGTCTTCGGGTCCCATCCCCAAAGCCTCCTTTCCTTCTATGGATTGCTTAGAAGGCGGACACCTGATGTCTTCCAAGCTTTTCCACAGTAATAACCCCCCGGCTTCTGTCTCATCCCAGTTACGCTCTTCTTGATTTTAACCCAAAGCGTGTTGATTTATCCATCTTGTCTACATGTCTTGACCAGTCTGTAAGCTCCACAGGGCAGGGACTGGCTCATCTGTGGCCCTGTACAGTGCTGCACATGTCTGACTGTGCTATAGAAATGACTAATAAGAGTATTGTTGTTATTTGTTACTCCAGTGAAAAGTAACAGACAGCAGCCCTCCGGTGGGGTGTCGAGCCCGACTGCCTGGCGCCTGTCAGCAGATGTCGCTGCCCTCACTGAGGAACGCCTCAAGTAGGGGCCCCAAAGCCGCTGCTCAATGTCTGTGGCTGTACCCACCTGTGGCCCCTGGCTGAGGATTGCTGCTGTGATGGCTGAGATAGGCAGGGGAATTGGGGGGTGGGTGGGGGCAGAGAGGTTTTAAAAATTGACAAAACTCCTGCGCAGTTGCAAATGAAGGTTCCCGCTGTCCTGGATTTATACACCGTTTACCATGTATTGTCTATTTACTGTAAGGTACCCTATATAAACTTACATTGTTATTATTGTGCATGGATTATAGCTCCTGGGTGGATGATCTGCCCCTGAATAGTTTTCTATGGCATCAGCCGTCCCTGCACTGTGTCACCCAACAGAGAGCGTACGGTGAGTGATTACCGACGGCAAGAGGGGTTGAGCGGATGCAGCCAGGGCCTAACTTTCACAGACCGTGTTTTGTTACGACTCCTCATTTAAGCACTGCATCTCCTGGATTGCACCCGAGCAGCCTTGCAACGAGAGGCTCTCTCTCTCTCTCTCTGTAGGTTTGCACAATCCCAGCTAACGTCACCAGTACCAAGACAGGACACAAAAAAAACAGTGTTTTGTTGCCATGACAAAGCTAGCTCAATTCCACCAGCGATCAGCAGGTGCGTGCTTCACGCTGGAAAAACACCAAACCATGCCATGCTCCGCACGTTTATCGCACAGGTCAAGGATTTCTCTTTCTGTAAGAGAGCTGGAAATAAAACTCAACAACACGTCGTGGGTGGTAGCTTTCTGTTGGGCTGCCTTAGTTATTTATCTATTAAAATGTTTATACCTGCCTGTAACGTAACTGTTCAGCGGAGTACAAAAACGCACGCAATTCAATCTTAAAATATAAAAAAAAACTAAAAAAAAAAAAAAAAAAAAACTTACAACATTAACAAAAAATACAAAAGCCTAAATCCTCCTAAAATTAAAACTAGCTTCATCAGGGTCAAAGCAAAATGGACAGGTTACTGGCACGGATTATGCTGCCCGAATGTACAAATGCAGCCCAAGGGCCGTGAGAAGCTCTGAGTTGCATACAGTGGCACAGCTGAGGGGGGAGAGAAGGTTTCATGAGGGAGTTTGCAAAGGCAGGTCTGACCTTCACAATGGTGATAAGTCTGCTGGCCTTTCAGTAACTTTTGCCTGTTTTAAGTTTGCAAGATCGATAATAGAGGACTGACCTGCTGTGAGGCACTCTTACGCTCAGAAGAGTGCCCCTTTTCTCATGTTGGCTCATGACTGCTGTGGTAAGATGGGTCTGCCACTACTTGCCATGTGGGCTGGGGTCTGGAAACAGCCCCTCCGGAGCAGGGCAGCACCACAGGGCAGGAGCTGGGTTTATCTTCTGCCTAGCCAGCCCCCTCCCCCACAGGTTGAGCACTTGGGTTCTGAGGGCCGGCGGGGCTTAACTGGAAGAAGCTGAACAAGGTGGGACAAGCTGGACAAGGCAGTGCAGACACAAGCTAGAACTTAAGGTCAGGCATAGGTAGGACATAGGGGGGGCAGAGACAGACTGGAAGCAGGGGGTCTAGGTACTGGAACAAGGAGGAAGCCGAGGACTGGATACTGGGAGAGGAGGGTAGCAGGATACCAAACAAGGGCAGGAACTGGGTACACACGTAGGCTGGGCAGCAGACTGAACAGAGACTGGAACTGGTTATACACGGGCATGGGCAAGGCAAAGCAGGGAATGGATGCTAGGGACTGGATCGGGCAGGATACGACAAGAACAGAGGAGGACAGAACTAAACAAGGCAGACAAGGATGGAAGCAGATATGGGCAACACAAAACAGAGAAGATTGAGGCCCAAAGCAGCAACACTGAAGGCCCGAAGACCACTAAGAATAAGGCCCAGAGGCCAGTAAGCAAGGAGAGGCCTGAGTAAGCCACAGAGCAGGGTACAAGGAGACGCAGGGCCCGAAGGCCATGAGGCAAGGTAAGGCCTGATTGGGCACAGAACAAAGTACAAGTAGATGGTGCAGATAGCTTGGAAGGCCTCTGCTGGTGGGGAGGTGTCATAACGGACAGGATCAGGCCACGGTGAGGCTGAACGGCAAGCAAAACCATGACATATAGTGCCACTAGGCATGCAGATAGGGTACCGCACACTGATATGGTCAGCAGGAGGTATCAAGGGCCTGAAGGCCACAAGGCAAGATAAGGCCTGAATAAGCCACAGAGCAAAGTACAAGGAGACATAAGGCCTGGAGGACACAAGGCAAGGTGTGGTCTAGCTAGGCCACAAGGCATGGAGCAAGGTAAGAGTGGCCAGGTCAGAGCCAAGGGTGCTCCATGAAATGCTATCTAGATTCTGGCAAGGCAGGGTTAAATGTGGTTGGAGCTTGAGTGTGGTGCGAGCAGAGAAGTGGAGCTTGGCAAGGCTGGAGGTGAAGATCACTGCGGATCCCTGTTGGAGAGGAGGCTGCACCATAGGCTGAGTCAGATGACTAATGAGGAGATGGCACAAGTAGCTTGGAACAGAGCTCACTGGAGGCCTCTGCTGGTGGGGAGGTGTCATAACAGACAGGATCAGGGCACAATGAGGCTGAATGACAGGCAAAACCATGACAAATAGTGCCACTAGGCATGCAGATAGGGTACTTCACATACTGATATGGTCAGCAGGAGGTATCCTGCTCACTTACAGAGCTGCTGCCATGTCAGGATTCAGAACAGGAAACAAAACGAGGCCAAGGGAGTGACCCTGGCACCAGGAGAGGAGCTTCCTGCCCACCACAGGTGGTAAATGTTTATGGGCAAATAAAAACCCATTAAACCCAGAGCAAGCATATTTGGCGCCCTAGTTGAACCTTTGGTCATGCGCCTCCCTCCCCAGTTTACCTGTTGGCGGCAGCTCCAGCACAGTGCTCTCTTCTTTGCCAGTATCAAATCTGGAGCTGCACCACTCTACGCCTCACTCTGGCAGGATTTTGCCACCCCCAAACCTTTGGCACTCAATGACCACCTAGTTTGCCTAATGGAAGCACCAGCCCTAATTAAACCACCTCCCACCCTCTCCTGCACTGATACTAAGAAATTCTTCCTGTCCTAGTCAATAATGGTCTAGTCCCAGACCATCGCTGCATAGGTCATCAGTTGGAGGGTCTCTGACCCTAGTAACGCTGTACCTTACGGCTGCCCTAGCCACCCTCCCTCTGAGAGCATTTTAAAGAAATGGTAAAAGCTGATTGGTTGACAGTTTTCTCATTGCCCTGTTACAGTTATTGACAATATTTCCACAGCAATGACGGCTAATGCATGTGAGCACTGTGATCAACATTATATTTTGCTCTGAGCATCACCCCAGGCATCCCCAAAACTGTAATCTCGGGCTCCTTTATCTAAAGTGCACAAGAGGAATGGCTGAGTAGTGCTTGACTCCAAACACCTGCAATTTCCACACTGAAAAAAATCAGGCCTTGCTCGTACCAATGCGACAGTGTCTTTCAAAATTGTGCACTTTTGCTCTTTTGATAGCAGAGTCTTCCATCTGACAGCTTTGGAATTGCTTTTTTTATAGGACGCCAATTAACGCTTGATGCTCATTGTCATGCTTGTGCTTTGAACATGAAACCAGTAATATTAGCTTCCACAGTTCCACCTTTCCAGCAGTATCAGGAAGCCATGTCCCAGGGATCAAAGACCAATCTGCAGATATTTATATTCACTTCACTTTTACTCTTCAGTCTTACTCACACTACGTCTATGGATAATACCAGATAACAGCATGGGGAGAACGAGGAGCTGTCTGATATCTATCCTCCTCCTGTGTCTTCTCTCCTTCCCAATTCATGGTGAGTATCTTATGGAGTTTGCCATAAAATTCAGAATGGGGGCATTCATGTTAATTCTTCGTCTACTTGGGAAAGAGTTTGAGAAGGTCAGGAACTGGAGTCTGACAATGCATTTGCTCTATGAAGGGAATGGTCTGGTACGTTTCCGAAGGTGAATGTCACAAGTACTGTTTAAGGAACATTAGGGGGCACTGAGAGATGTATTACAGGTAGAAGCGAGGAAGTGGCAATGTCTTTGTGCAAGTCACTGGTGAGAACTCACCTAGAACACTGCCCAATTCTGGAGGCTTCTGAAATAGTAGGGAAAGAAGAAAGGCAGTCCAGAAAAGGGTTAGCTTATCTTATCTGGCCAAAGAGCACTGAATATCACCCACAAGGTGATTTCCTACAGAAAGAAGGCCTAAAAAAATATTTCTTTACGGAAAGTGTGCCAGGTTCATGGTACAGCATCTCCATGGAGGTAGTGGTGATCAAAACCGCCCACCAGATCCCTGGATGTGAGGGTTAAATCCTGAGATTAAGTAGGCGATGAATTATTGCATCAGGAATGGACAGACTACCGGATGAGACTTAGGATTCTTATCTGCTGTCAATTTCTTTTTTTTGTGCCTCTATAAATGGGCCCATTTCAAGGGTACCAGCTAGTGCAAGCTTACGATGCGGGCAAAAGATGACAAAATAAATATGAAATGAAAAGAGAGCAGGGTTAGTGAGGGGACTCAGGACTCATAAGACGGTGAAGAGAGCAGGGACAGTGACGGGATAGCGAGACTCAAGTGGCTGTGAAGAAAACAAGGAAAGCAAAGAGGATTTAGGTCTCGTGTGACCATGAAGACAGAAGGGACACGGGGTAGTGGACTGGAGAATGTTCACAAGGAACACAGCTAATATGGGTTCCCTGAAATTTTGCTTCTGCTTTTCATACAGCGCCCCGGGCAATATTTCCCTTACATATCAATTCGGTTATAATGTAAACCGAATTGATATGTAACTTTGCTACATGAATTTCGGTATATAAAAATGTTAAATAAATAAATAAAGACATTACTGAGGCTATGGTTTAAGACAGAACATTTATCGGTGATCCAGAGGAATCCACAAACAGCAATACTACCAACAAACACAGGATATGCCATGCTGAGAAGAGCCAAGAGTCCTTCAAGCCCAGCATCTTGTTTCTGACAGGGACCAATCAGGTCACAAGTATTTGGCAGAGCCTAAACTGAATAGATCCAATAGCTTGCAGCTGACTCCCAGGGATTAAGTGGTGGCTTTCCTAAGTCTACCTAATAATGGCTTCCGAACGTTTCTTTCAGGAACTTGTACAAATACCTTTTAAACTCCGCTATACTAGATGCCTTGACCACATCTTCTGGCAACAAAATCCATAGCTCGATTGTGCACGGAGTGAGAAAACACTTCCTCTGATTTGCTTTAAATTTGCTACCTGTTAGTTTTATGGAGTGTCCCCCTAGGATAAATGATCGTCCTCTGTTTACTTCGCTCGTGCATTTTATAAACCCCTTCTCAGTTGCTTCTTCTCCTAACTTGTTTAGCCTTTCTTCATAGGGAAGCTGCTCCATCCCCCTTGTCATATCTTTTCTAGTTCTGCTTTAGCGGAGTTGCTCGAATAAAGGTCTGTAAATGTTTGGGACACTGATGAAAGGTCCCTCTCGACGCAATTTGTACGACACATGGTCCGTTTTGGGGGACTGCCAACTTGCACTTGAGTTTGTTGATCTTTTGACACAGCACCGAACAAGTTAATAAGCACTTGAAAGTAACATCCAAAGCTGTTTTACCCATCCTTTATATGTATGGACATTATTTCATGATTGAGTTCATCACCAATTCTTTTCTGCTGGTGACAGGATACAACATATTCTGCTGCCATTTCTCCTGTTCCCGCCCCAGCATTTATCCAGAACATTATTTTGTGGGAAGTCTTTGATTTTTCCCCTCTCTCTCTCTATGGGACAATATGCATCTGCACTCTCTTCCTATTTTGCACAGCACAGGAGGAAATGCATTTCTGTTTCTCCAGGGTTGCACTGCATGCAGAGTCTAGTTCTTGGGCTTTCCAGTTGAGATTTTATCTTCTTCGTGGAGCTCCCGGTTTCGTTTTTACATGCATGTTTCTATTGCTAATTAGTGGTGCCTTATTCTGTATTTGGTGTCGGCTTGTCTATGCTCTGTGTGTGCAACCAAAGTGAGTGTTCTGCTAGAGTATAAGGTCTGTGTCAGGATGTGTAGAAGCCCAGTTTGTTCTGTTTTCCCCATAGGAGGCCACTTGGTGTTCCTGGGCCCCGTATAATATTCACAGTGCTGCCTTTTCATAACTTGGGGTTGTTTTCGGTACGCAGATTTGCCACAGCGGCTCTGAGTGAATTTTTGGCAGGGTTTTGTGTTGTCTCACAAAATGCTTGGCAGTGGAGGGAGTTTGTGTTGCCGTTACTGAGGTGAGACTGGAATTATTTACTCTGAGAACAGGGAGCGAGCCATGGCTACAAAAATAAATCAATTCAAAAGTAAATTGGGCAAGGTAACAGAGAAAGAGATTGCTGGGTATGACGACATGGCTCTATATGCTAGGGAAAAGCACTCATCTGTCTGGCATCCCATGGCAGTAAACAGTTCAGCCAGCAAGCCACAGGGCTTGATCAGATATTAGGATAGTTGGGTACATTTTTAGATGAAGTGAACTGAGAGTGGTGACAACACGAGCACGATATTCAAGACTGACTTAAACACGAGCCATCTTCAAGAATGGACGATAAGGGTAGGACGAAGAGCAGGTTCCATGTCTTGTGCACATATTACAGAGCCCTAAACATAACCGGTTTACTGACTCTGATCAGGGAGACCATCCCCTCAGCCTTGGTAAGATAATGATTACTGCAAATTAAGGGACTTCCCCTGATATGTATCCGTGTTAAGAGAATTGGGGAAATCTAACCCGCAACCTGTGGCCAAACAAGCATGGAGTTTGACCGAGGAGGATCGGTTCCTCAAAGGGCTTTCCAAGGCAGTGACTGTCAAGGTCTATTCGTGAGTCCTGAAGGGCATGCAGGAGGCTCCCCCAGAGGAAGCCTGAGGTTAAGCAGGAAAATCCTTCTGCACAAGACAGAAGTATGTAAAAACAGCCTCATACTTCTTGCAAGCCATTTGCCCATGTAAATGGCTATTTAGAAAGGTAAAAAGGGCTATTTTGAAAGCTGCCCAGACTGTATGAGGGTAAAGGCAGGTGTGCTGTTCTACCACAGGTATTCAGCAGGGAATGCTGCCCTGCACGTAGCTTTGCACTTTCAAACCTGTGCACGTTGTTTAAAGCTGGACGAAGCCCCTGCAGGCAAACTAGGTACAAGTCTCTGGCACAGGCTTTATTTCTTGGCCAATCTTCAAAGGGAAAAGTATGCACATGCTTTCATTTTGAAAACTCGGGTAAAAGGTACCTGCAGACCTTGCATGGAATCTGCCTCTAACAGGTACCACGGAGCTCCGGGATCCAGTCTGTGTCTGGGGTCAGGAGATTGCTCCCACTCAGGAGTGGGTCCAGACAGGAAAAGGCTGGGAACAGCTGTTCCAAAAGATTGCAATCGATAGAGTTCCCAACAATAAGATGTCCGCTGAAGACGGGGGCTCGTATTGAGCGCCTGTTTTCCTAGTGCGCACGCAGTCACATCTCCTGGGGCACCCGATGCAGTATTTAAATGAGGGGCTAGGATGCGCTAGGGGAGAACTGGGCGTCCCCTAGCGCTGAAATGCATTGGGCGCCCACAATTGTAGCCGTCACTCAATACGAGCGTGCGTTTTTATCCCGCTTCTTCTGGCCGATTTTGCTGAAGACGCCGATAGCTAGGTGCCCCTTGCTATAGGCATTTAAAGTGTGCATCCAGAAGAATTTTAAATCAAGCCAATACACATTTATTTTTCAACACTGCAAGCAGTAAATGTAACTGTCACAACAATACTAAGTAGGAGAAACCACAGAGAACCATATTTTTAGATTTCTCATGAACCCTTGACTTGCAGATTGACTTTACGCCGCCTCCAGGGCTGCAGTTAAATTTGCCACGTTAATACGTGTGCGTTGGTCTCCCAGCCATTTTCTGCCTCACCTGCATGAAATGTACATGTGATGGGTGCTATCGGCTATGCATTTGTTTGGGTGCGTGTTTTGGACACGCTAATCTCCTTATTGCATTGGATGCTAAGTCTAGCGTGTCCAACCAAAATGTAAACCCGTGACCTAGATGGGGTGCACTTTATTGCATCAGCCCCAAAATGGGAACGTAAGGGGTGCCCAGTCGCAGAGAGCTGTGGCATTATATCTGCCTCTCACCACATTGCCATGGGACGCTCTGGTTTCATGATTGTATCAAGGAAAGAGATTCAAGGGAACAAAAGCACAGACTGACGAGGTTTAATATCCTTTTCAGGAAAGACAAGAGCCATAGATGAAGACATAGCCTTCCTCTGAATTAACCCCACCACAGACACCTTCAGAGCCCGCAACACTAACAGAAGTGCCAGCACTACTGAAGACACAAGCCCTCTCACCACCACAGACGCAATCCTCCCTATCCCCAAGACAAATACGGTACATAATCTTCTCCCCCACCACAAACACAGACAGAACACTCCTCACCACTAACGCAAGTGATGACACCACTACAACCATATGCACCACTACAATATCCACTGGTACCAGCACCTACTAACATTAGTACTACTGATGGACATACAAAAAACAGCAACACTGTCCAGTTTACATAGACCAGCAGTACTGCAGAAACATCACAGGACGCACCAGACACAAATCCACAGACAGAATCATTATAGCAAAAGCCACAGAGACCAGCATCTCTGCCGGATCAATAGATATCAGTTCTACTGCTGAACCCACACTAATTTGTCATGGACAAGCAGGCAGGAGGGCTGCAGAACAGGACTGGAGCTGCTCTTCTGCCTAACCAACGCCCTTCCCCACAGGTTAAGCCCTGGGTTCTGGGGGCTGGTAGGACTTGTCTTCCGTGGAACATCAGGACACGGACTGGGAGCTGACTGAGGTCAGGCTGGATATTGGTACTGGGAACAGAATTTTCCCTTGCTGGAAAGGAATTTAAATTAAGCTGGCAAGTTGTGCTTGAATTAGTTGTGCTTTTCAAGGAGGCTGTACTGGGTATTAAAGCACAATTTACCTTTACAGGTGCCGGTTTTAGTTCACTATGACTGGATTTACTTGTGTCTGAGTGAACTTTGGTTTTAAGCTGACAAGTTATAATTAAATTAGCTGCATTTTTCAAGGAGGCTGTACTGGGTATTAAAGCAGAATTTACTTTTACGGTGCTGATTTTTCCTGTGTCTGGATGAGCTGTGGTTTTCAAAGGAAGATGTCCTTGAAGCTTCCTCAGTAGAATGCATGTCTTTCAAACGATTAGCAGGAGAAAGCACAGCAGAGGGGGGGGGTTGTGATACATAGTACACATTAAATTGTGAACTAGATTGGTTGCAGAACAAAATGGACAGACAAGATCAGGAGGCATATACCCTGAAGACTTATGAGGAGAGGCTGAAGGATCTGAATATGTAGATCATGGAAAACAGGAGGTGCAGGGGAGATAGGATCCAGACCTTCAGATACCTGAAAGGTTTAATGAGGCAAAAATTTCAAACCTTTTCCATTGGAACTATGGGTCACGAAATGAAACTCCGGGGGGACGACTCAGAACCAATGGCAGGAAATATTTCTTCATGGAGAGGGTGGAGGATGTTTGGCAATGCCTTTCCGGAAGGGGTGGTGAAGACAAAACAGTGAAAGAATTCAAAGGTGCATGGGATAAACACTGTTGATCCCTAAAGGCCAGAGGTTGGAAATGAAGAAAAAGAGGCATGGGAGTAACCTGCAGGGAGTGGCAGTTACTACCCTTAGCAGAAGCCATGGGGAATTACTGCCCTCAACCAATAGCCTTGATGCTTTGGATGCAACTGCAACAACACCCCCTGCTTCGACGGCGGGGAGGGTGGGAGGGCAATTGCATATAGACGACAATCAACATCGGCCCTGACTTTTATGGTCTGGGCTACTGACATGCAGACATAAGGGAAAAATCATAGGATGGCTTCTACAGCCAAATCCCAAAGCAAAGAAAGTCAAGCATCACCATCTGAATTATCAAGAAGGCTCCTCACCCAGTAAAAATGTGGCTAGCAGTGATCTGTTATGGGTTTGACACTGCTTGGCTTTCATTGTAAATATTACTACCTTTATTTGGTTTTGGGGTAACTGCACAGAGCGGCAATTAGTATACTTAAGAGAAACATGGGGGTATCTTGCACAGAGCAGGAGATACTATCATAAGAAGAAGCTTGCTGGGCAAACTGGATGGACCATCTGGACCTTTTCTGCCATCAATACTATGTTACTATGTATCAGGTAGGATTAAGGGAACCACATCAGAGAATTTTTAGCTGGGAATTTGTTGGACTTCCAATAAGCTAGGATATGGGGTGCAATTGTATCATCAGGAAGTAGAATCCATAGCTTAGGATATGGTTGAGGTACAGCACAACTGCTACAGACATTTACAGATACAGAGTTTGTAGACTACGTACAGTCCCACAATATAAAATAAGGGAAATGGTGAAAAATGCATTCTAGATAATGTGAAGGATTGAAAATTTGGCAAGCAGGATCTAGAATGGCTTGAGGAAATGGGGCAGAAACACCATTGTTATTGTCTATAGCAAACAAATCTGTTCTGGACTCACCAAGTTGGCAGGAAGCCCTGAACTAATTCCTGTGGGGGTTGTTTGACCTCTTCATCCTGTCATGGACTGGCAAGGTGGAGTCAGGGAGCACCCTCCGAGGCAATATAGGACTGAGACAGGACTGGAGCTGGTCTTCTGCCTAATCAAACCCCCCCTCCTCCTCCTCCACAGGTTGAGGCCTTAGGTTCTGGGGGCCAGTAGGACTTGTTTTCTGTGGTATATCAGGGTATGAACTGGGAGCGGAGTACAGGCTGGGAGCTGAGGTCAGATGTAGACTGAATGAGACAAGGCTGGTTGACAAGACACGGCAGGCTGGACAAGGCAAGGCAAGGCTGGAAGCTGAAGGCAGGCACAGGCTGGGAGCTGGATACAGGGACTGGCTGAGGACTAGATACAGGTACTGGCTGGAGTTGAATACAGAGAACAAGCTGGGGATGGATCTGAGGCAAAGGACAAGGGCAAGGCTTTTGTCTGCTAGAAGGCCTGGAGGCCGTAAGATAAGACAGAAAAACCCAAGAGTGCACAGAGCAAGGCAGGGAGGCCTGAGAGGCTGCAGAGCAAGGCCAGAAGGCCTAGCAGGACCCAAAGCAAGGCAAGAGGCCACCGAGCAAGGTAAGAGGCACAGAGAGGCCACAAGGCAAGGCAGGAGGTCCAGATGGGTCACAAGGCAAGGCAGAATGCCTGGATAGGCCACAAGCAAGGAAGAAGGCCCAGAGGCCACAAGGCTAGGCAAGGCAGAAGGCCTGGAGGCCACAAGGCTAGGCAAGGAAGAATAGCAAGGAAAGAGTGGCATGGTCAGAGAGCCAAGGTGACTCAGAGAAGAGGCACTGAGGCATTGAGCAGGCTGAGTTAAGTACGGCTGATGCTGGGGCATAGTGTGACCAGTGAGGAGATAACAGGCACGGTAGTGAGTAAGTCTCACTGAGGACTTCTGGTGGAAGGAAGACTATGCATCAGGTTGAACCTTGGCTCAGGAATACTGCACAGCAGGAGAAGCTATAACATAATCAGCATCACTGCAGCTCAACTGCCAGAGTCACTTATTTCCACTAACATTACAATTAGGAGAAAAGAATCTAGCACTACTGCAGAAACCACAAGGACCAACAGTACTGTTAATACTTTCACTGCCCTATCTATTCATCCTCTTAATAATGTTGTATCCACAGAGACAACTGCCGCTGCTGGGAAAACAGAAACCAACACTACTGCCGGAACTGGAAACAGCATTACAGCATGCACTACACAGACCACAGCTACTAGCACAATCATCACTACCAGCAATGACCAAAACATAACCACTACCAACACTCATAGCATTACTCCTGCTACTACTACCTCAACAATCCCAACCACTACTACTACTAATGCCATCACCCCAACCAGCACAGGCCAAGCTATATCTACTAACATCACCCACAGCACTAAACCTATCACCACTATCACCACTATCTCCACCACCCCAACCATTACTACTACTAGCAAAGTAATCCCTACCAGCTTTGGCTACAGCCTATCTATTAACAACAGCTATAGCACTACCTCTATGACTACAATCTCCACCACTCCAACCACTACTGCTACTAGCACAATCATCCCTCCCACCACCCCTAGCACTACCTCTAGCATTACTATCCCCCTCAAAACTACCACTACAAATACAAGCAAAAACACCCTTACCAGCTCTGGCCAAACCATATACACTGTCATCAACCTTAGCACCACCCCTATCACTACTGTCTCCAGCACCCCAACCACTACTGCTACCAGCACAATCATCACTAGCAGCACTGGCCAAACCCCATCAACAACCATCTATAGCACTACCCCTACCACTACTATCTACATCACAACTACCACTACTCTTACCAGCAAAAACAACCCTACCAGCACTGACCAAACCATATCTACTGCCATCACCCAAAGATCTACCCCTACCACTACTATCTCCACCAAAGCTACCACTACTTCTACAAGCACAAACACCCCTACCAGCACTGGCCAAACCACATCTACTTTAATCACCTTCAGCACCACTCCTATCACTACTATCTCCAGCACCACAACCACTACTGCTACCAGCACAATCATCACTAGCAGCACTGGCCAAACCCCATCAACAACTATCATCTACAGCACTACCCCTACCACTAATTTCTCCTCAACAACTACCACTACTCCTACCAGCACAAACAGCCCTATCAACACTGGTCAATTCATATCTACTACCATCACCCATAACAGTAGCCCCCTAACTAACATCTCCGCCACCCCAACCACTACTGCTACTAACACAGTCACCCCTACCAGTACTGGCCAAAGCATATCTACTGCCATCACCCAAAGATCTACCCCTACCACTACTATCTCCACCACAACTACCACTACTCCTACAAGCACAAACATCCCTACCAGCACTGGCCAAAAAATATCTACTGCCATCACCCTTAGCACAACCCCTATCACTACTATCTCCAGCAACCCAACCACTACTGCTACAAGCACAATCATATCTAGCAGCACTGGCCAAATCCCATCAACAACCATCTATAGCACTAACCCTACCACTACCTTCTCCTCAACAACTACAACTACTCCTACAAGTACAAACAACCCTATCAGCACTGGTCAATCTATATCTACTACCATCACCCATCACAGTACCCCTCTAACTAACATGTCCACCACCCCAAACTCTACTGCTACGAACACAGTCACCCCTACCAGTACTGGCCAAAACTTATCTACTGCCATCACCCAAACATCTACCTCTACCACTACTATATCCACCATACCTACCACTACTCCTACAAGCACTGGCCAAAAAATATCTACTACCATCACCCTTAACACCACAACTATCACAACCATCTCCAGCACCCCAACCACTACTGCTATTAGCACAATTATCCCTATCAGCACTAGCCAAACATCATCTACTGCTATAACGCAAAGATCTACCCCTACCACTACTATCACCTCAAGCACCCTTAGCACCAACCCTATCACTACTATCTCCAGCAACCCAACCACTACTGCTACAAGCACAATCATCACTAGCAGCACTAGCCAAATCCCATCAACAACCATCTATAGCACTACCCCTACCACTACTATCTACATCACAACTACCACTACTCCTACAAGTACAAACAACCCTACCAGCACTGACCAAACCATATCTACTGCCATCACCCAAAGATCTACCCCTACCACTACTATCTGCACCACACCTACCACTACACCTACAAGCACAAACACCCCTACCAGCACTGGCCAAAAAATATCTACTGCCATCAACCTTAGCACCACCCCCATCACAACCATCTCCAACACTCCAACCACTACCGCTATTAGCACAATTATCCCTACCAGCACTGACCAAACCATATCTACTGCTATCACGCAAAGATCTACCCCTACCACTACTATTACCTCAACCACCCTTGGCACCAACCCTATCACTACTATCTCCAGCACCACAGCCTCTACTGCTACCAGCACAATCATGACTAGCAGCACTGGCCACACCCCATCTTCAACCATTATATATAGCACTACCCCTACCACTACTATCTCCTCAACAACTACCACTACTCCTACAAACACAAACATTCCTATCAACACTGGTCAATTCATATCTACTACCATCATCCATAGCAGTACCACCCTAACTAACATCTCCGCCACCCCAACCACTACTGCTACTAACACAATCACCCCTACCAGTACTGGCCAAAGCATATCTACTGCCATCACACAAAAATCTACCCCTACCACTACTATCTCCACCACAACTACCACTACTCCTACAAGCACAAACACCCCTACCAGCACTGGCCAAAAACCATCTACTACCATCACCCTTAGCACAACCCCTATCACTACTATCTCCAGCACCCCAACCACTACTGCTACTAGTACAATCATATCTAGCAGCACTGGCCAAATCCCATCAACATCCATCATCTATAGCACTACCCCTACCACTACCTTTTCCTCAACAACTACTACTACTCCTACAAGCACAAAAAACCCTATCAGGACTGGTCAATCTATATCTACTACCATCATCCATCACAGTACCCCTCTAACTAACATGTCCACCACCCCAAACTCTACTGCTACGAACACAATTACACCTACCAGTTCTGGCCAAAACGTATCTACTGCCATCACCAAAACATCTACCCCTACCACTACTATATCCACCACACCTACCACTACTCCTACAAGCACAAACACCCCTACCAGCACTGGCCAAAAAATATCTACTGCCAACACCCTTAGCACCTCCCCCATCACAACCATCTCCAGCACTCCAACCACTACTGCTATTAGCACAATTATCCCTACCAGCACTAGCCAAACATCATCTACTGCTATCACGCAAAGATCTACCCCTACCACTACTATCTCCATGACAACTACCACTACTCCTACAAGCACAAATTCCCCTATCAGCACTAGTCAATTCATATCTACTACAAACACCCTTAGCACCACCGCTCTCACTACTATCTCCAGAACCCCAACTACTACTGTTATCAGCATGATCATCCCTACCAGCATTGACCAAACCATATCTACTGCCATCACCCAAAGATCTACCCCTACCACTACTATCTCCACGACAACTACCACTACTCCTACAAGCACAAATTCCCCTACCAGCACTGGCCAAACCACATCTACTATCATCACCCTCAGCACCACTCCTATCACTAATATCTCTAGCACCTCAACCACTACTCCTACAAGCACAAACAACCCTATCAGCAGTGCTCAATCTATATCTACTACCATCACCCATCACAGTACCGCTCTAACTAACATCTCCACCACCCCAACCTCTACTGCTACTAACACAATCACTCCTACCATTACTGGCCAAACCATATCTACTGCCATCACCCAAAAATCTACCCCTACCACTACTATCTCCACCACAACTACCACTACTCCTACAAGCACAAACACCCCTACCAGCACTGGCCAAACCACATCTACTATCATCACCCTCAGCACCACCCCTATCACTACTATCTCTAGCACCTCAACCACCCCTATCAGCACTGGTCAATGTATATCTACTACCATCACCCATCACAGTACCGCTCTAACTAACATCTCCACCACCACAATCTCTACTGCTACTAACACAATCACTCCTACCATTACTGGCCAAACCATATCTACTGCCATCACCCAAAAATCTACCCCTACCACTACTATCTCCACCACAACTACCACTACTCCTACAAGCACAAACACCCCTACCAGCACTGGTCAAACCACATCTACTATCATCACCCTCAGCACCACCCCTATCACTACTATCTCTAGCACCTCAACCACTACTCCTACAAGCACAAACAACCCTATCAGCACTGGTCAATCTATATCTACTACCATTACCCATCACAGTACCGCTCTAACTAACATTTCCACCACCCCAACCTCTACTGCTACTAACACAATCACCCCTACCACTACTGGCCAAACTATATCTACTGCTATCACGCAAAGATCTACCCCTACCACTACTATCACCTCAACCACCCTTAGCACCAACCCTATCACTACTATCTCCAGCATCCCAACCACTACTGCTACAAGCACAATCATCACTACCAGCACTAGCCAAATCAAATCAACAACCATCTATAGCACTACCCCTACCACTACTATCTACATCACAACTACAACTACTCCTACAAGTACAAACAACCCTACCAGCACTGACCAAACCATATCTACTGCCATCACCCAAAGATCTACAACTACTACTACTATATTCACCACACCTACCACTACACCTACAAGCACAAACACCCCTACCAGCACTGGCCAAAAAATATCTACTGCCATCACCCTTAGCACCACCCCCATTACAACCATCTCCAGCACTCCAACCACTACTGCTATTAGCATAATTATCCCTACCAGCACTAGCCAAACATCATCTACTGCTATCACGCAAAGATATACCCCTACCACTACTATCTCCATGACAACTACCACTACTCCTACAAGCACAAATTCCCCTATCAGCACTAGTCAATTCATATCTACTACAAACACCCTTAGCACCACCGCTATCACTACTATCTCCAGAACCCCAACTACTACTGTTATCAGCACGATCATCCCTACCAGCATTGACCAAACCATATCTACTGCCATCACCAAAAGATCTACCCCTACCACTACTATCTCCACGACAACTACCACTACTCCTTCAAGCACAAATTCCCCTACCAGCACTGGCCAAACCACATCTACTATCATCACCCTCAGCACCACCCCTATCACTACTATCTCTAGCACCTCAACCACTACTCCTACAAGCACAAACAACCCTATCAGCAGTGCTCAATCTATATCTACTACCATCACCCATCACAGTACCACTCTAACTAACATCTCCACCACCCCAACCTCTACTGCTACTAACACAATCACTCCTACCATTACTGGCCAAACCATATCTACTGCCATCACCCAAAAATCTACCCCTACCACTACTATCTCCACCACAACTACCACTACTCCTACAAGCACAAACACCCCTACCAGCACTGGTCAAACCACATCTACTATCATCACCCTCAGCACCACCCCTATCACTACTATCTCTAGCACCTCAACCACCCCTATCAGCACTGGTCAATCTATATCTACTACCATCACCCATCACAGTACCGCTCTAACTAACATCTCCACCACCCCAACCTCTACTGCTACTAACACAATCACCCCTACCACTACTGGCCAAACTATATATACTGCTATCACGCAAAGATCTACCCCTACCACTACTATCACCTCAACCACCCTTAGCACCAACCCTATCACTACTATCTCCAGCATCCCAACCACTTCTGCTACAAGCACAATCATCACTACCAGCACTAGCCAAATCAAATCAACAACCATCTATAGCACTACCCCTACCACTACTATCTACATCACAACTACAACTACTCCTACAAGTACAAACAACCCTACCAGCACTGACCAAACCATATCTACTGCCATCACCCAAAGATCTACAACTACTACTACTATATTCACCACACCTACCACTACACCTACAAGCACAAACACCCCTACCAGCACTGGCCAAAAAATATCTACTGCCATCACCCTTAGCACCACCCCCATTACAACCATCTCCAGCACTCCAACCACTACTGCTATTAGCACAATTATCCCTACCAGCACTAGCCAAACATCATCTACTGCTATCACGCAAAGATCTACCCCTACCACTACTATCTCCATGACAACTATCACTACTCCTACAAGCACAAATTCCCCTATCAGCACTAGTCAATTCATATCTACTACAAACACCCTTAGCACCACCGCTATCACTACTATCTCCAGAACCCCAACTACTACTGTTATCAGCACGATCATCCCTACCAGCATTGACCAAACCATATCTACTGCCATCACCCAAAGATCTACCCCTACCACTACTATCTCCACGACAACTACCACTACTCCTACAAGCACAAATTCCCCTACCAGCACTGGCCAAACCACATCTACTATCATCACCCTCAGCACCACTCCTATCACTAATATCTCTAGCACCTCAACCACTACTCCTACAAGCACAAACAACCCTATCAGCAGTGCTCAATCTCTATCTACTACCATCACCCATCACAGTACCGCTCTAACTAACATCTCCACCACCACAACCTCTACTGCTACTAACACAATCACTCCTACCATTACTGGCCAAACCATATCTACTGCCATCACCCAAAAATCTACCCCTACCACTACTATCTCCACCACAACTACGACTACTCCTACAAGCACAAACACCCCTACCAGCACTGGTCAAACCACATCTACTATCATCACCCTCAGCACCACCCCTATCACTACTATATCTAGCACCTCAACCACTACTCCTACAAGCACAAACAACCCTATCAGCACTGGTCAATCTATATCTACTACCATCACCCATCACAGTACCGCTCTAACTAACATCTCCACCACCCCAACCTCTACTGCTACTAACACAATCACCCCTACCACTACTGGCCAAACTATATCTACTGCTATCACGCAAAGATCTACCCCTACCACTACTATCACCTCAACCACCCTTAGCACCAACCCTATCACTACTATCTCCAGCATCCCAACCACTACTGCTACAAGCACAATCATCACTACCCGCACTAGCCAAATCAAATCAACAACCATCTATAGCACTACCCCTACCACTACTATCTACATCACAACTACAACTACTCCTACAAGTACAAACAACCCTACCAGCACTGACCAAACCATACCTACTGCCATCACCCAAAGATCTACAACTACTACTACTATATTCACCACACCTACCACTACACCTACAAGCACAAATTCCCCTATCAGCACTAGTCAATTCATATCTACTACAAACACCCTTAGCACCACCGCTATCACTACTATCTCCAGAACCCCAACTACTACTGTTATCAGCACGATCATCCCTACCAGCATTGACCAAACCATATCTACTGCCATCACCCAAAGATCTACCCCTACCACTACTATCTCCACGACAACTACCACTACTCCTACAAGCACAAATTCCCCTACCAGCACTGGCCAAACCACATCTACTATCATCACCCTCAGCACCACCCCTATCACTACTATCTCTAGCACCTCAACCACTACTCCTACAAGCACAAACAACCCTATCAGCAGTGCTCAATCTATATCTACTACCATCACCCATCACAGTACCGCTCTAACTAACATCTCCACCACCCCAACCTCTACTGCTACTAACACAATCACTCCTACCATTACTGGCCAAACCATATCTACTGCCATCACCCAAAAATCTACCCCTACCACTACTATCTCCACCACAACTACCACTACTCCTACAAGCACAAACACCCCTACCAGCACTGGCCAAAAAACATCTACTACCATCACCCTTAGCATAACCCCTATCACTACTATCTCCAGCACCCCAACCACTACTGCTACTAGTACAATCATATCTAGCAGCACTGGCCAAATCCCATCAACATCCATCATCTATAGCACTACCCCTACCACTACCTTTTCCTCAACAACTACTACTACTCCTACAAGCACAAAAAACCCTATCAGCACTGGTCAATCTATATCTACTACCATCATCCATCACAGTACCCCTCTAACTAACATCTCCACCACCCCAAACTCTACTGCTATGAACACAATTACACCTACCAGTTCCGGCCAAAACGTATCTACTGCCATTGCCCAAACATCTACCTCTACCACTACTATCTCCATGACAACTACCACTACTCCTACAAGAACAAATTCCCCTACCAGCACTGGCCAAACCACATCTACTATCATCACCCTCAGCACCACCCCTATCACAACTATCTCTAGCACCTCAACCACTACTCCTACAAGCACAAACAAGCCTATCAGCACTGGTCAATCTATATCTACTACCATCACCCATCACAGTACCACTCTAACTAACATCTCCACCACCCCAACCTCTACTGCTTCTAACACAATCACCCCTACCACTACTGGCCAAACCATATCTACTGCTATCACACAAAGATCTACCCCTATCGCTACTATCACCTCAACCACCCTTAGCACCAACCCTATCACTACTATCTCCAGTACCCCAACCACTACTGCTACCAGCACAATCATCCCTACCAGCACTGGCCAAACCCCATCAACAACCATCATCTATAGCACTACCCTTACCACTACTATGTCCTCAACAACTACCACTATTTCTACAAGCACAAACAACCCTATCAGCACTGGTCAATTCCTATCTACTACCATCACCCATAGCAGTACCCCCCTAACTAATATCTCCGCCACCCCAACCACTACTGCTACTAACACAATCACCCCTACCAGTACTGGCCAAACCATATCTACTGCCATCACCCAAAGATCTACCCCTACCACTACTATTTCCACCACAACTACCACTACTCCTACAAGCACAAACACCCCTACCAGCACCGGCCAAAAAATATCTACTACCATCACCCTTAGCACAACCCCTATCACTACTATCTCCAGCACCCCAACCACTATTGCTACTAGTACAATCATATCTAGCAGCACTGGCCAAATCCCATCCACATCCATCATCTATAGCCCTACCCCTACCACTACCTTTTCCTCAGCAACTACTACTACTCCTACAAGCACAAACAACCCTATCAGCACTGATCAATCTATATCTACTACCATCACCCATCATAGTACCCCTCTAACTAACATCACCACCACCCCAAACTCTACTGTTACTAACACAATTACACCTACCAGTTCTGGCCAAAACCTATCTACTGCCATCGCCAAAACATCTTCCCCTACCACTACTATATCCACCACACCTACCACTACTCCTACAAGCAGTGGCCAAAAAATATCTACTACCATCACCCTTAGCACCACCCCTATGACAACCATCTCCAGCACTCCAACCACTACTGCTATTAGCACAATTATCCCTACCAGCACTAGCCAAACATCATCTAATGCTATCACGCAAAGATCTACCCCTACCACTACTATCTCCATGACAACTACCACTACTCCTGCAAGCACAAATTCCCCTATCAGCCCTAGTCAATTCATATCTACTACCATCAACCTTAGCACCACCGCTATCACTACTATCTCCAGATCCCTAACTACTACTGTTATCAGCACAATCATCCCTACCATCATTGACCAAACCATATCTACTGCCATCACGCAAAGATCTACTCCTACCACTACTATCTCCACGACAACTACCACTACTCCTACAAGCACAAATTCCCCTACCAGCACTGGCCAAACCACATCTACTATCATCACCCTCAGCACCACCCCTATCACTACTATCGCTAGCACCTCAACCACTACTCCTACAAGCACAAACAACCCTATCAGCACTGGTCAATCTATATCTACTACCATCACCCATCACAGTACCGCTCTAACTAACATCTCCACCACCCCAACCTCTACTGCTACTAACACAATCACCCCTACCACTACTGGCCAAACCATATCTACTGCTATCATGCAAAGATCTACCCCTAACGTTACTATCACCTCAACCACCCTTAGCACCAACCCTATCACTACTATCTCCAGCACCCCAACCACTACTGCTACCAGCACAATCATCCCTACCAGCACTGGCCAAACCCCATCAACAACCATAATCTATAGCACTAACCTTACCCCTACTATGTCCTCAACAACTACCACTATTTCTACAAGCACAAACAACCCTATCAGCACTGGTCAATTCCTATCTACTACCATCACCCATAGCAGTACCCCTCTAACTATCATCTCCACCACCCCAACCATTGATGCTACTAACACAATCACCCCTACAAGTACTGGCCAAACCATATCTACTGCCATCACCCAAAGATCTACCTCTACCACTACTATCTCCACCACAACTTCTACTACTTCTTCTACCACAACTTCCACTACTCCTTCCACCACAACCTCCACTACTCCTACAAGCACAAATAACCCTACCAGCACTGGCCAAACCATATCTACTATCATCACCCTTAACACCACCCCTATCAGTACTATCTCCAGCACCCCAACCACTACTGCTATTAGCACAATTATCCCTACCAGCTCTGGCCAAATTTCATCTACGACCATCAAGGACAGCACTATCTCTACCACTACTTTTCTCCACTACAACTACCACTACTACTACAAGCACAAGCTTTCCTATCAGCACTAGTCAATCCATATCTACTAGTTTCACCCATAGCACTACCCTTCTCACCAATATCACCAACACAACAACTACTACTACTACTACAAGCACTATCACCCCTTCCATAACACATAGCGCTAACTCTAGCACTACTATCTTCACCCCTTCAACCACTACTACTACTAGCACAATCACCCCTACCAG
>NC_042630.1:14049552-14066207 GCF_901001135.1 Rhinatrema bivittatum
CCTCGGATTGGCTTGATTGACCACAACCTGGACTTCGACCATTCTCCTGCCTCTCTGACCACAACCTGGATCTCAACTACTCTTGCTTGCTGCCTGCCTCTGACCATAGTCTGAACCATGACCATCCCTGCCTGCTACCTGCCTCTGACCCCAGTCTGAACCATGACCATCTCTGTCTGCTACCTGCCTCTGATCCTAGCAATGACCGGACTTCCCACTGCACCACTCTTTACAAGACTTGCGCCTAAGTCCTGCTGGCTCACAGTCGAGTCCAGCCAGCTGTCGAGGAGGACCTACAAGCCTTCCCTGTAGGTTCAGTCAACCTCCCCCACAACAAGGGTACACAACTGTAACAAAGTCCAGCTAAGTGACAGAGATTAGCCACCTCTTCTTAGCTGGATAAATACAGACTTATCCAGCTATCTGGTGTAATAAGCAGCATGAAGGGAGTCCTTTGTGCCCTGAGGAGAAGGGAAGCACAAGCAGGGCAGTGGGACACCGGGAGCCGCGACACACCTGCCGGTGCTTGGCGACACACTGGTTGAGAACCGCTGGGTTAGACAAAGGCCAATTGTCCACCTAGCCATCCCCCTCCCCAGCAGGTTAAGCCCTTGGCTTCAGGGGGCCTGGACAGGCTGGAACAAAGCTGGGCAGGCTGGAGCAAGGTTGGTCAGGCTGAAGTAAGGCTGGATAGGCTAAAGCAAGGCTGGGCAGACTGGAGCAAGGCTGGTCAGGTAGGACCAATGACAGGACTGGACAAGACAGAACTAGGCAAGATAACACAGAACAAAGAACACAGAAGCTGAAGAGAGCAAGGCTGAAGGCCCGAAGGGCGCTAGGTTAAAGGCCTGGAGGCCCCTAGGAAAAGAGAGGCCAGACACCAGAAGGCCCAGAGGCCACAAGGCAAGTTAAGGCCTAGATAGGCAAGGCAAGAAAGCAGAAGGTCCAGAGGCTCAATACAAGGCTAGAATGGCCAGGTTATAGAGTGAAAGGTCACTCCATGAAGAGGCAAAGAGGGTTTGACAAGGCTGGGTTACATCTGGCTGAGACTGGACGTGACAAGAGCAGCAAGGAGGAAGGAGGAGTAATAGCAGGCAGGACCAGGGCCTGGAGAGGCTGCATGGCAAGCAAAACCGAGACAGAGGAGTTCAGCGCCGGGGAGTCTGACAGCATTCTGGAGTGAGTGAGGAGGTTCGTGGGGCCATCCCGCGAGGCGGGAACCCTAACATCTGGCCATGGTTAGCCACCATTTAGCTGGGAAGTCAGATTTGAAAAACGTTAGCCCGATAAAACAGGATTTAAGTGGCTTTAAGTGCCAGCACAGCAATGCTGGAAACTTTTATTCCACCTCTGACCAGGAGGAAAGTTTTCAGCGTTAACAAAAGCAGGGTTAGGGCCAGCGCCACGCTCTGCATCAGGGAGCACTGCTTAATGCCCTCATTTGCACGGGATTTCCATGCAAGGGCGCTAGGCAGTAAGCACATTTTGGAAGTTTAAAATTCCTTGCTGCGTCGTCGGAATGTGCGTTTGAATGAGGGTAAAGCTGTGTGCTCAGCTGAACACACCTTTCTGCATTGGCTGTGTGCTCAGCTGAACACACCTTTCTGCATTGGCTGTGTACTCAGCTGAACACACCTTTCTGCATTGGCTGTGTGCTCAGCTGAACACACCTTTCTGCATTGGCTGTGTGCTCAGCTGAACACACCTTTCTGCATTGGCTGTGTGCTCAGAGCAAGTGAATTATCTGGAGGTCCTTCCTTGTCACCCTGCCCACAGTAAGAACTCAGGACCTCCCTCTCAGGAGGGCTGAGGGCTCATGTTACAGGAGCTTGTGTGTCAGCAAACTGCAGGAAACGAAACCAAGTCTTCTGTAAGGAAAAGCTACAAATTAGGTAGTTACCAAAACCAGATCACCAAAGGTAACCATATGCTTACTGCCTTTCTTTAACTCTGCCTCCTGCTCTGCATGGATATATTTTGGATTAATACTAACTGCAATGAGGCAGACGTGTGTTTAAGTGCATATATGTTTTATAGTCTGTGAGGGAATACCTGTATATGTTTGGGAACACGTGTGTGCGCGTGCATGTATATCCCAGGGATACTGCCTGCAGATGGCTTGTTTGGTGCTGCTTCTATAAAGACATCTATGCATTGTGAACACGCGATGCGCGACTCTTCCCTCCTTCCACAGAGCTGGAGCTGAGGGCTGCCTAAACAATTAATCAGCAAACGGGGAGGGGGGAACCATGATACCACCAGTCAGAAGCAGGAAATCTGTGACTTCTCTCTCCTAAAGGCTACTAATGGTCACCGTACTGGCGCCAAGGGAGGGGCTTCCAGGGCAAAATGTCCAAGAGAAGCTGAGCAGTGCGTGAAGTGTTAATCGTTCTCTTTCCTGCTTTCTGGGAGGAGACTCGAGTTCCAGTTTTGCTATCTCTTTTTTATCTGGTTGAATTTCTGACTGCTTAGTTTTCAGCACAGGGCTTTGCTCAGTTTACTTTCTGGAATTAAACTTTGATATCCTGATAGATCTTCCCTCCCCTTCCTCCCCAACCAGCCACCCTGCTTCCTGTTATTGTACAGCGGAAACCACTGGAATGGCTGCTCATTTAGACAAAACAGTCTGTGCTGTCACTTCTAGTATTCTTGGGGGTCAATGACTTACCGTAAATTGGAGGAGAGGGGCATGGAGTGCTGTAATATCTACGAGACCGCAGTATCCAGAGAAAACTACGTGGAAGCTTGGATGCTGCCCTGTCTGCGTTAAGGAGGGAAACTGCCACACTTACACTGTTTAAACCGTGCTTGGATGGGGCTTTTGGACGCCGTGCAATATTTAAATTAGGGGGTCGCGTTAGCAAGGAGAGCCTGAGTGCGGCGGCCGTCCTCTGGTTAGGAAAACCGATGCCGATAAACTCGGCATCGGTTTTCCCAAACGCCACACAGCTTCTCAATCGAGTGCCCGTTTCCTGCACCCGACTGCCGGCGCTTTTTTTTTTTCTGTTAAATTGATTTGGTTTTTCCTCCTACTTAATATTGCAGGCGTTAATTTCTGATTGCTAAATATGCGTCCTACATGCACTATTTTTTTTTGCATAGGGTGTGAATAGCTAATAGCGCTCATCACATGCATTTGCATGTGATGAGCGCTATTAGGTTCACTCCACGTTGGACCCGCTTTGCATAAGGGGATTAGTTAGCGCCTCTACAACCTGCGTCCAACTGCGGGTTAGAAGTGCGCGCGGCTGTATTGCATCGGCCCCCCCCTAGTGCTTGGGCTGGCCCTGCCTCAGAGCTCAGAACTAGGTCCAGTTCTTTCTGATATATTTACTAGTAATACTGCAGATGGACTTGAAGGAAAAGTGTGTTTGTTTGCGACAAAGAAAAATCTGTAACAGGATAGACCCACTGGGATTAGTGGAAAAAATGAAAGAGGATTTGAAAACAATTGGAAGCATGGGGAAAGGTTTGGAAGTTCTACTTCAAAGCAAAAAAGTGTGAAAGCATGGACCTGGGTTACAAAAATCCATTCGCTACTTATCAGTTAGGAGGACAAGAACTGGTAACTGTTAAAGAAGTAAGAGAGGACTAAGTAATCATTTCATATGATAGGGAAAGCCACAGGGGCGGATTGGCCTATCGGGGAATCGGGCATCCCCCGGTGGGCCGGTCGCTCTAGTCACATGGTCTGCCGAGCGTGGCCGTGACAGAGCCGCGCTCGGCAGACCACGTGGTATCTCCTGGGCGGCGAATCCCTGGGCCGGTCGTCACTGGGAATCCGCCCCTGGAAAGCCAACAGTATGGTTGGGTACATAAACACGGGAAAAAGGACGTAGCATCGCCTTTGTACAGGTCACCAGTAAACCCTAAGCCCGTGTACCGTGTTTGGTTCTGAAAGGAAGGAAGCAGTTCAGAGAAGGGTTACTAAAATCATACAGGGCCTGCCAATACAAACCCTACACAGAGAGGTTTAAGACATTCAAACTGTGTTTGCTGGAGGAAAGGAGGGAAGGGGGAATGATAGAAACATTTATATGTTTAGCAGGCTTTGATAAAGTAGAAGAAGATACAATTTCTGACAGAAGAAAATGTCAAGAAGAAGGGATCATGATCTGAAGATGGAGGGAAGCTCAGAGGAAACACGAGGCGATACTTCTGTACAGTGTGGCGGGGTAGTGTACACTATCTCTCTTTTCACAGACATTAGCAATCAAGGCCCACAAACGTTCATTATTTTCTTGACAGGATATTGCAGTGGTTTGTCATTGCCTTCCACAGCCCAAGGAACTTGGTTTCTCCAGGCAGTCTTCTCTGCTTAGCTTACAAGGCCTGCCAGGCCTGGATTCACCCAGGGTGGTAAAAGCCTGGAACAACTTACCAGCAGAGATGGTGGAAACCACAACTGGGATAAAATGTATGTGTGCTTGAGACAGATACAGAATGGGGTTGAGAGGTTGGCTGAAAGAAATGGTGGGAGATGCCCCTAGGTTTCGATTAAAGAATGGGAACGGTAGATGACTAAAGAATGTAAGAACACAATTGACTTCACTAAAGAATATATTGCAAGTAGTCAAGTTTATAGAGCTGATAGCTGGGATATATCCTTAGCTAGAGTCATAAGGACAAGAACAATTAGGCAGGCTGGATGAGTCAATTGGTCCTTCTCTGCCAACATCTACAATGGTCTGCCAAGAAAAGCTTAAGGTCTGTTGAGACCCGATAATTGCGACAAAGAACCCAGTCATTATGACATTTCAATGTCTTTCTCTGGATATGTTTTTAGAGAACTACGCACTACTTCTGATCCAAAAATGTTTAAGCAAGTCCTGAAAACCCTATTGTTCAAGCAGGCCTTTGACCTTTCTGATTAAAAGCTTCTGCATGTTCAGCGTCATTGTTTTCAGACCTTTCCAAGCAGCATGGGGAATTTGTTTTGTTTTTATTGTACAATTTATGGTGTATTATGTTCGTTTTTTAAATTATGTATGTGATGTATCCCCACCCCGAACTATCCGGACGGTGCGAGTTATAAATATTTTTAAATAAATAAATACACTTAGGAAAATAACTAGTAGTAGATTTAAAACCAATTTAAGAAATTCTTTTTTCAGTCAACATACATTAAGCTGTGCAATTTCTTACTGGACAATGTGGTTAAGGCTAGCAGTGTAGTTGGATTTAAAAAAGGTTTGACCAAGTTTCTGGAGGACAGGCAGGCTTGGGGGATCACCATCTCTTAGTGCATGGAATGGATCCATGTGACACGGACTGGCCACTGTTACAGGCAGGCTGTTGAACACAAGAGACCATTTGTCTTATCCGGCATGCCACTTCTTGAGACCTATGCACTAAAATTCATGCTAAAATTTGGATTACATGTACTTGCTTTTTTACATGTACCTAGCCCATTAAGTAACAAATTAAAATACCACTTAATGGGCTATGTACATGCAAAAAAAAAAAAAATATATATATATATATACCCTCAGTATTTATTTATTTAATTTATTTAAAAATATTTCTATACAGTCTTTCACAAACACAGTTTGACCAAAACGGTTCACAACAATTCCAACAAAAACAAAATTAAAAAAAAATGTTAATAATTAAACATAAATCAACTAAAACAAATATTGTGTAGAAAATTAGTAAAATAGAATAAAGAAATAAAAAAAACATAAGAAAAAAATACAAAGTATATTTATAAACCCTAATTCTAAAAGAAACTATACTATTTTTACCACAAAAAGATACAGTCAGAAATTTTAAAGTAAAAATAAAATAAAAATTTCATCATTATTTTGCAAGTATGCACCTTAGACTGTTGACTAACAGGCAGATGGTGTGTTAAACTCATTAAGATATGGAATAGATGTTAGCTGCCTCTTGAAATCCCCTGTTCTAACTGGCCCAAAGTGAAAAGACCGGTTAGTACGTAGGATTTCTTCCTCCCAATCCCAGCAAGCTCTAACACCCCAACCTCCCCACTCCTCATCAGGACCTGCATGCATCCCCCATCAGACTCGGCCCCCTCCCCTCAAGGCAAATCTCCAACAGGCAGAGCCCTCCCTTATTTATTTATTGTTCATTCAAAACTTCTTACATTCCACCTATATAAAGCAACTATTGTAAGCAGATTCCATGCTAGGCATAAACAGGTGTAAAAGATAAAAAATAACCTCCTAACAAATCTTAATTTGATTCTCAATTCCAACAAGTCAGAGTTCCTGCTCATCACCCCAAATGGTAACTACACCGCTCCCTACTCACACACCTTATCGCCTCCAGCCTTTTCCACTCAGGTCAGAAACCTTGGGGTCACCATGGACAACCAGCTTAACTACAAAAGCTTCATTAACAACACCATAAAAGATTGCTTCTTTAAACTTCAAGTATTAAAGAGACTAAGACCACTCTTATACTTCCAAGACTTCAGATATGTACTACAAGCAATCATTTTCTCGAAGATAGACTATTGTAATTCTTTGCTGCTTGGTTTACCCGCGAACGCTCTGAAACCTCTGCAAATGTTACAAAATGCCACCGCGAGGATCCTAACTAAATCTAACAAAAGGGACCACATTACTCCCATCTTAAAGAACCTTCACTGGCTCCCTATCAAACACAGAATCCTCTATAAATCCCTATCAATAATCCACAAAGCCATCTATAACTCCACTCCAATGGACCTCACCATCCCTTTACAGCTTCACTCCACCTCCCGTCCGACGAGACAAGCTCAGAAAGGCACGCTAAGAGCCCATCCTCTCAAGACCTCACTTAGCAAAAGAGCTATTTCCACTGCCGGTCCTAAACTTTGGAACTCTCTCCCACCAGACCTTAGAATTGAACAATCGACTCCCACCTTTAAAAAAAGACTAAAGACCTGGTTGTTCAACCAGCATTCTCTTAATCTTACATTCATATCTCAGCTTTGATCTCCATGACGGTCCACTACTTTGTATATAATTACTCTCCTTCCCCTTTTTAAGTTATTATTATTTATGTTTTCCAAGTTCTATTTACCCTGTTCATTGTAAGACATTATTCTATATACTGTCAATCTATTGTTGTAATGTAAACCGAGGTGATTAGTAACTTTGTTACCAGAACTTCGGTATATAAAACTAATAAAAAAAAAAAAAAAAAAAGATAGAAACAAAACAATTAGTAACCACATAAAAGACATAACCTAGATGCAAAATTTAAAAACGGCAAACAAAACGTTTAATTAGGAGTGGGAGGGAGGTTAAATGTGTGCATTCTGAAGACCTGTTTTGCAAGGCCTTTCCTGTTTGTGTTCCTTATCTATTTTGTACATTTTTATCCTGTTGAGTATCATTTGATGTGTATTTTACAGTATACTGTTGATTAGTTTTCTATTTTTAAGTTCTATGTTTTAATTAGTGTTTTTATGAATGTTGTTTTATTGTTTTGCTCTTTTTTTTTTTTTAATATTCCACTTTTCGCATTTTTTTCAGCACTTCAAAGCGGATTACATCCAGGTACTGTAAGTATTTCCCTATCCCCAGAGGGCTTACAATCTTACCGGGTCATTCATCAAACCGAGATGTACCGGAATTGCGGCGCTACCATGCAAATTAGGGGACGGGGAGGAGTGTGGGCGGGGTTATGTCCTGGCACCGCTGTGGGCGATAATGTTTTCTAATTTCTACATTAACGCCGGCAGCACCATGGGAAATAACCTACACCTTTTCCTGCGACGCTATGGGTGCGAAACTGTGCAACCTGGCCACACGGGCAAAAACGCACCGCCGCAATGTGGCCGGATACACAATTTCGCCCTCCCGTCCCTTTTTTCAGCGCGGCCTAAGTTTGTACCTGAAGCAATGGAGGGTAAAGTGACTTGCCCAAGGTCACAAGGGGCGACAGTGGGCCTTGATTTTATTGTAGATCGCTTTGATTTTTCTTAAGAAAAGCAATCCATCAAATGCAATAAACTAAGTGCAGATGTGCATGTATGTTTTATCTTTGTAAATATCTGTATCTGCTTGGACACACACGTGTTTACATATATATATAAAACACAAATAAAAAATACATGTACATCTGCGCTTACGCACGCCTCTGACCTCCCTTCCACTCCTAATGCACTTTACATGTAGGTTATCTTTTACTGATTTATGGTTTGGTGATGGATTTAACTCCCTTTTCCTTCTTGTATTTAGGCATTTCCCTGCTCCTTGTTTCACTTGCAGTTCTGTAGAGGGAGGGAAAAGTCTGTTGATACTATTTAATTCTTTGTCGAAGCAACGCTAATCTGCTTGGACACATACACATTTCCACACGTATGGTTAGTTTAGCATTGCTTCGACAAAGACTTTACATATTATCAACGCACACAGTGAGAGAACTGCCAGTGAAACTAGGAGCAGAGGAGTGCCTAAACACAAGAAAGAATAGGGGGTTAAATGAATCATCCAGAGCAGGAGGGCAAGACACCACCAGTCAACCTCCCTACCCATCATGGAGCCACAATAACCTCCCCTTCTCCAGATGCAGACCTGACCTGCAAGGAAAACCAGCCATTTGCAGTGCCATGCCCGAGTCAGAGGGACCCGGCTTATGGGATGTTTGCCTTGAGGGGGTGTCCAGGTCCTTCTGGGAGGGGTGGGATCTGTCTCAGGGAAGGGAGACTCAGAGTCTGAAAGGAGTGTTGGAGGGTTGCCAGGGCTCAAAGTTCTTGCCACTTGCTGGGCGAGAAGAAATACCTCAAGCCAATCAACCCTTTCACTTTGGGACAGTTAAACCAGGTGATTTTGACATGCAGCATACACACCTGCTCGAGGCAGCTGTTCAGTTTTAGCACATGGAAGGCAGCCCACTACACTAGTTTGCAGATGCCTGCTAAAGTGTACTTTGCATGGGATGTGGGATGTGCAAAGTTCAGTGTATACCTGCTAATGTGTGGTGCTAAGCGGTCAGTGCAGAGCACACTTTTTTCTGTGCATGCTAAACGGCCTTCTCATGCACTCTAATCTGCACAGGCCCCCTTGTATTCTTACGTGCCTGGTTCCCGTTTGCCACAGGGTGGCACTGCAGACCCAGGAATAGGAAGCACCTGCCTGCAGGCTGCCACCCTTCCGTTTATTTATTTATTTACTTCAGTAATTTCTAGCCCGCCCAATTACCAGACCTCTGTTCTGGGTGGTTTATAACTAGGGTTGCCATCTTTTCCATAGACCAGGACTGGACACTTGAGGACCAGTGGGGTGGGGTGGGGTGGAGGAAAGGGTACCCCCATTTGCATAAATTTTAGATCCTGCGAGTGAACTGCCTAAACAATGTATCATATATCTGCAGAACCACTAGGTGCTGTGCACATCTCATCTCCCTATGCTGTCCCGTCACAGCGTGGGAAAGCAGGCAGGGATACAGCACAGCTCTCCTCCGATAGACTCCAACCTGCTTTTCTCTTCCTCTAACTAAGAGGCTGTGGGAAAAAGAAGGCTCCATCTGCAAAACCGGACATTTAGTGTCCGGTTGGTACTTCTGACTGGACACTGTACAGAATGCCTGAAAACCTGGCTGTCCAGTCCAAAACTGGACAGTTGGCAACCCTATTTATAATATAACATGCACATTATAAAACAAAGACACACAGGATAAAACAAACAATAAGAACCCAAGATGAACTCGCCCAAAAGCCTCACGAAATAAATGGGCCTTCGCCTGCTTTCAGAAAGCCCTCTAATCCCATAATTGCCAAATCATCCACAGGGAGACCATTTCCCATGAAAGGAGCAACCCGGAAAAGAGTCCTGTTCCTGGTCTCCTGCAATCAGGAACTGATAACAAACAAGCCCCCTCAGAACGCAACGTCCAGGTTGGGGAATGCCTTGACACTTGCTCCTTCAAATATTCCAGCCCCTCCCCATGAATCGCACGATACACCAAGGAGAATACTTTGAATGTAATTCTTTGATTGACAGGGTGCCGATGCAGGGACTTCAATTCCGGGGTAATGTGATCCCTCAAAGGGGTTCCCACAAGCAAATGGGCAGCCGCAATCAAAACTAATTGCAATGCCCTCACATGGCTTTTAGCAAGCCTATATATAAAGGCATTGCAATAGTCTAGGATGGCGGAAAAAAAACCTGCCTGAATCGCCACCATGAAAGTCTTATCTAAAATATTTTCAAGCATTGAGTTTACAGAGTTCAAAAATCCAGCACATACAACTGCTTGTAGCTGATTCCCGAAAGAAAAATATGAATCCACTAATACCAAACAAAATGTCTACAAAATGCTATTCAAATTACAGGCAGAAAACCATGACCTTGATTTTTCTTAACTTTCTCAGTATGCATATGGCTCTCTGGCTTTTAAGACATCCGTTGCTGCTCTCTCTTCCTCTTTTTGGTCAGGGTACCATGGTAAACCCTCTTCTCATTAGCCAGACTCATTGGCAGCTCAAGGGCTTTCAGGCAGTCCTGAGCTCCATCTACCTGGTTCCTAAAGGCAAACAACTGCTCATTTCTCACTTGCTGCTAGTGACTTGGACTTCCAGCTTCCCAAGGTTCTATTGACTACTCTCAGGTGAAAGGGGCACTGAAGGAAGATAAGACTACTCCTGCTAAAATCAGTAGTCCTACATCAACTAAACGACTACATCGAAAAAATAACATTTTACATCCTAATCAACATGGCTTCTACAAGGGCCACAGTACTGAATCTCTTCTTCTTTCATCCTTTGACACCATAATGCATGGATTTGATTCTAATGTAGACTACCTTCTCATACCTCTTGACATTTCTGTAGCCTTTGAAACTCTGGATCACAACATCTTATGCTCAAACTTTCTAAATATTGGTATCAATGGCAAAGTCCCTTGACTGGTTCAAATCTTTATTTCATAGACCACAACAAATTAACCTGGGGCATTCCACTCAAACTTACTTTATTTATTTGTGTGTTTTTATATACCGAAATTTGGTGCAAGCCTTCACTCCGGTTTACAAATATAACAACTTCTTACACTGCATGTTATAACAATTAAAACAGATAAACTTTGTTAACAGTATGCTTATCCCCAAACCCTCATCCTCTCCAAACCTCCCCGTCCCGCTTCTCCCCCTTTACCCCCCTTCCCCCCCCCCCTTCCCCTACCCAAGGCCTGGCTGACAAACCAGTTGAGACATCCATGTATACTAGAGTCCAATCATAACATTGAAGGCATGGGTCTATCACTAACCCAAAAAACAAAAAAAGAAGAACAAACAAACATCAGGCATTAAGGATCAAGCTGCGAGCCCGATGTGGCAAAGTCTGCACATATACCTCCCAGGTCTCCAAGAAAAGTCTTCGGTGCGTTGGCGACAACTTAGAAGTAAAACTGTCCATATACATCATTCGATGAAAATGATTACGCCAAGTCCAATACGATGGTGCAGATATCTCCAACCAATTAAGTAGAATAACTTTTTTCCCCACCAGCCAGGCCTTTTTAATCAGAGTTCTCAATCCCGCTTTTCTTATAACCGACTGGGGAATGCAATCAAAAAGAATCAGCTGCGGGGTAACTTGAAAACGTATTTTCAGGAGGCGTTGTAAGTAATTTACAATTTTCTGCCCAGAACTGTTGAACAAGGGGACAAGCCCAGAATGCATGAGACAAAGTGCCAATTGCAAGGTGACAACGAGGGGCATGTCGAATCTGTTATGAGCCGCGCTCTCCACGCAACCTGTGGAGAGACAAAGGCCCTCCGCAGAAAACTTGTATTGCATTTCCCGGTAATACATATTTTCACTGGACCTTTTTAATTCCCCATACATGCAGAAGAAGATTGCCACTGTAACCGTGAATACTCCATCTTTGGTCCAACGCTCTACTGAAGTCTCATAGGTACGTTGTGACATACCTCGTTGAAGAGCCCTATAATATGTCGAGAGAGATAATGGCCACTCCCTTCCCAACTGAAAAAAGGATTCTAATGCCGCTAAATGTGTGGAAGTCTGAGTACCAATCTGCAATGATAATATGTAATGTCGGATTTGTAGATACCCAAAGAACTGGACCCGGGTCAAACCATATATACGTTGTACTGTGGGGAACGGCATTAGTATCCCTTCCGGGTTCACCAAGTGCCCAAATGAGTGATACCCTTCGAGGCCCATCCCCGCAGACTAACATCTTGGGATCCTGGTTAAAAAACTCTGGGTTGCCCTGAACTGGGAGAAGGTAAGGGTTACATCGAGGCAGACCCCAACTTCTTTGTAAGGTATTGCCAGGATTTTCGAAACGGGACAACCAGTGGATTCCGAGAGATTGCAGACGGTAGCTCCTTCCCCGGCCCCATCAGTACATAGGTCAACGCGAAGGGGGCCACCAATGTGGATTCAGCCACCAAGTCAATACAAAAGGGGATTCCCCAATATCCATTCCCTAACAATCCGGAGGTTGGCCGCCACACAATAAGACTGAAGGTCGGGAACTCCCATTCCCCCTGCCCCCCAACGCAACATAAGCCAGGACAATGGTCATGCGCGCCTTTTTCCCCTGCCAAAGAAATGCCCGCATCATCTGTTGAAGGGCGGCCAAATCGTATGTTTTAGAATAAGAGGTAGGTTTCTGCAAACACATACAACCATTTAGGGTAGTATGATCATCTTAAACAAATTAACTCGCCCCCCTACGGAAAGAGGGAGGCTTTTCCAAAGTTTTGAGCTTATCTCTCGTGAGTCTCAGTAATTTTTGGATCGTTTAAGTCGTATAACTTAAGTAAATCTAAGGCTATATCAATCCCCAAATATTTTATTACACCGTTCGCCCAGTTGCAGTGGGAAAGGGCCCTCCCACTGCTCCTGTATAGACATCGGGAATCCCATGGCCTCTGATTCTCCCAATTAATTGCGAAAACCCGCAATACCACCATAGTCCCTAACCACCTCCAAAAGGGCCGGCAAGGAGTCTCTTGGATTAGTAAGGAATACCAAGAGGATCGTCCGCAAACGCGGCATATTTGAAAATCTCCTTTTTCCCCCGGCGCTGCTGAAATACAACACCCCTCGGATCGCTCGGAACGTTTTGAATAGCCAGTAATAGAGGCTCCAGGGTTAAGAGAAAAAGGAGAGGGGATAAGGGACAGCCCTGTCGGGTACCCCGAAAGACCTGGAATTCAGGGGAAAATTGACCATTCACCATTAACGAGGCAACCGGGCCCGAGTATAGGTGTTGCAAGGCTTGATAGAAAAACCCCCCAAATCCCATGTCTCTCAAATAGGGCAAACATAAACCCCCATTCCACCCAGTCGAAAGCCTTCTCTGCATCAACATTTAACTTTACTGACGGGTAACCATGGTGATATTTGGTTTTACTGATAGTCAGATGGTCATTTAACTTTACTAAGTGGCATAGATACTGAAAGTCAGGATTAGCAGTAGATACTAAGTTGTGAAGCAAATGTGGCCCTTTTGGGGCATCCTCCAATCTGGCAGCAACATTTTATAAATTGATGAAGGTCAAAAGTAGCCAGCACTGTCAAGGTAACAAGAAGTTATAGGAAATTGAATTAGCATTGGAAATGGAAGAACCCAAATGGTCTACCTTTTGGAAAAAATATCCTCAGAACCTCCCAATCAGCCTCTATCATGCAATCTATTTTATTGTTCATCGAGCAGCATGGACTCCGTGACACTTAAAAAATTGATTGCGGGAGGTGATGATCTCCGTTGGTCTTGCAAGATGACCAAGGGCACTCTTTGACATGTTTGGTTTTCCTGTGCCCGTGTTTATGACTTTTGGATCATGTTTATGCAATATTCTTCCCGTTACAGAGGATATTACATTTCACGTATAATTTGTAAATCTTTAGCATCATCGCCACCCTTATTTCAGAGTGGGCGTGTGCTTCTTGGTTTTCTGCTTATACATACTCATGTCTCATTGGAAGGATACCTTATCGTTAAGTTTCAACATTTAGTGGAATAGTTTTATCAGTTTGACAGCAGCAGCTGCTGAACCGTGCTGTGCTGGACATATACAAAGGTCCCAGAAGGTTTGGGCTCCAATGTATCTCAGGAAACTTGAATTCCTGTATTCTTGAGGTATGCCATTCTTCTGTTTTTTGTTTCTTTTTATTGTTTACTGCTCCCTTGTTTATCGTTTTTGGTGTTGAAGAAAAGCATTAAACTGCTCACATCAGGACAGGTGAAACAATGGCGGTCTACTGATGGCTAGAGGCGGGGAAGAGTTAAAGTGGCGGTGCTAGTCTCCATGTAGTCACTGGCTTGGACCTAGGCCCTTTCTGGATCAGCAGGTATGGCGAGTTAATTCTGTCCTCTTTGAGGGAAGGGCGAGTTTCCGAAGCCATTTACCCGGGTTAAGTACCGATTTACCTGGGTTAAAAAAAGGTGTCTGAAAATGTCCCACCCTGCAGATGCAGCATTAGGTGGAGGTGTGACTAGGTCAGGGGAAGGAAACAATGCATGAAGATTGCATCTTCAAATCTATACGTGTTATCTCCCATGTTGTAATGTACCTGCAAGAAGAAAGAAAAACAGGTGCCAGTGCCTGAAGGGACTTTGCACTCACAGCAATCTGTAAAGCGAAGGCACGCGTGTCCTTTCATTTGGAAAACTGGTTCAAGGACTGCGGCGTAAAAAGCACTCTCAGACTCTGTACCAAGGTAGGCAGTTTTGAAATGTGCCCCATAACTTACCAGTAATGAGATGCTCCTCCGCCACTCCCTGACTGCCGACTGCCCCTCCCTATGGACAGCCAGGACTAAAAAGACTAGGTCCAGTTTCCAGTGCCAATCAGGAGTTCGTTAATCTGTCCCCAGTTGCACGTCTTGGGGAGAAAAGAAATAAATTCTCTCCTTAGCCCTGTTTACAGTTGCCCAGTGTTAGGAAACTCAGTTTCACTTCTCTTCAAATCTCCACACACATCCGACTGCTTGTCGATTAGTTTCAGCACTAAGCAATGAATTGACTTGTTTGATGTGCCACCCTTGCAGCTGGAAAATAACATGTTAGGTCTGTCAGACAAAACAGGAATTCAAAATAGACCCCCCTCACTTGTTAAAGAGCTTTTATTCAGGTGACTAACACGAGGCTGAAGAGGGAGGGGAAACTGGATTTAGAGGGGCAATGAATCATCTGCTTTCTGCTGTTATTTTAGTGGCATTTCACAGTAGTTGCTTTCCACCCTAGAGCTAGAAGGGCCTCGTTTCCTGCTTCCTGGTGGGAAATCATGTGCTCGAACAGTTATACCACGTTTTCCCAAGCCGCTCTCTGGCTGGGACCAGGATAAAGAGGAGAGGTAATTGTCACCTACTCACCGACTCTTCATCATGTGTCTGTCTTTTTCAGTGATGGGAAATCTATTAATAATCCAAGTCCTAGACCTGGGTCCTCAACACTGTCATATTCAGTGAGCACCACCAGGGGCGGATTGTGGGAAAATAGTGGCCCGGGGGATTTTTCTCCATACTGGCCCATGGGTACCCAATTACACGTACAATATAATTTACATATATATACACACACACACCCCTTAAAACATAAAAAGAAAGCTACCTGGCATGCACATGTTATAAAATCCATGGTCCCAAATACAGAATAAAAAAAAGAGACCATGAAGCATAACTAGAAACCTGCAGACAAAAAATGAAAAGGAAACTGCAACAAGACAGACACTGTATGTAGTGCAACTTGTAGGGGGAGAGACCCACAAACTAGCTCCTCTCTCTCTCACAGGCACACACTCTAAAATGGACATGTTCTCTGTCATATATGCACCTCTCTCACTCTTACATGCATGCTCTCTCTTATGCACGCCCTCCCTCTCCTAATCACACGCATGTTCTCTCTCTCTCACAGGCACACACTCTAACATGGACATGTTCTCTGTCATATATGCCACCTCTCTCACTCTTACATGCATGCTCTCTCTTATGCACGCCCCTCCCTCTCCTAATCACACGCATGCTCTCTCTCTCTCTTATGCACTCCCTCCTATTCACGTACATGCTCTCCCTCAAGCACTATCACCCTCTCTCTCATGCACTCCCTCCTCTCTTATACACACACACATTTTGCCTCACCAGGGTTATCTCTCTCTCACCTTCCTACTGCTATCAGCTGGACGGGATTTATTTATTTGGCTATCAGCCCTCCCTCTCTCCCCCGCCCCTTCTTCCTTTGGCTGTGATGGCCCCCTACCAGGTCTCTCCCTCTCTTCCATGCCAGGCCTAATTCTGTCCTCCCTACTCACCCAACACACTTTCTGTTCCCTTCCTTCCCCCTCACTCATCCAATATTCTTAGGTTGTCTTTCTGCTGGGGGGAGGAGAGAGAGCTTGCTTGCAGCATCCATCTTCTTTATTTCTCTCCCTCCTCTCACCTCTCATATTCCCTCCTCCACATTCACTTCCTTCCCACCTTTCCCTCTCATCTCTCCCTCTTCTTCATTTAAGCCTCATATTCCATACCTTCTGCCTTCTTTTCCCTTTCTCATTCACTCCACTCGTTCTCTCAACCTTCTCACTCCCTTCACCTCGCTTCCTCTCTCATCCTGTCCCTTCCCTTCTTCCTTAACTCAGTTGTCTTTCACTGGGGGGGGGACGGGGGACCGGGGCCTGGCCTTCTTACCAGCGGCTCTTCCTTGCAGCGGCCCCAGTCCCGGCAC
>NC_042630.1:14089614-14184614 GCF_901001135.1 Rhinatrema bivittatum
TCTTCTTCGCTGGTGGGGCCTCACTTCCAGGGGGGAGTACTGAAACTACTGCTTCTGGGCCTCTTCCCTACTTTTTTGCAGCCTCATCACCTATCTTGATGGAGGGCAGGCAGGGCTGAGGAAGATAGTGGTCTCTAGCAGCCTGCACTAACAGCCACTCGGCGCCACTGCCCAGTCGAGAACCACGTGACCAGCTAGCCCGGCCCACTGGGGGAAGCCCGATCCCCAATCTGCCCCTGGGATGGGAATAAATAAAAAAGCTTGGGGGTAACCTGCACGGAGCGGCAGTTACTACCTTGGGAAGCTTGCTGGGCAGACTAGATGGACCATTTTGGTCTTTTTCTGCCGCCATTACTATGTTACAATGAATACACTGAGATGATTTGCCCAAAAGAATCAGTTTGGAAGGTACCCATAAGGGATGAACCTGATCTTACCTAAATCATACTATAAGCTTATATCGTTATATCCTGATCTCCAGCTGCCTCTAGCTTGACAAAAGTCCACAGCTGGTACAATTTCTAGGCAGCAGCAGCTCTGTTTAGCATTCATAATTATTATTACTCCATTTTACCATTGTTACAAGAGCAGGACAGTAAACATCTGTTTGTTTTATATAGAGGTCAGAGTTTCTCCTCCCTGCACCACAAACCTTTCCAGGAATGTCTCATCCCAGGGGAATAGTTCATGTTTGGACTCTGTCAGAGCAGACATAATTCTTATTTTGATATTTTTTAAGGGGCTATTTGAAAATATAAACAGCAGTGAGTTATTCTAACATATGATTTTTATTGTAATGGGTAAGTTACAGGTCACAGGGCTTTCTTGTGGATTTTTTTTTTAATGCAGTACGTTCCTCTTTCTGATGCAAGCAAAGTGACAAAGAACAGCACCTTGTACTTGTAAAGCAAGTCACATCATTTGTGGAACTGTGGAAGAAAAAATATCCTTTTGGCAGACACTTCTAGGCTGAAATCTGCTGTTGTTTTGGCTGCCCAGGTTTAAGAAAGGGGCTTTGAGCAAAGAAGCATCTTAAGAGTTAGAAGTAAGCTCTGGGGTCTAATGTGGAAAATACCTGGGCAAAGAGAGGCTCCCAGGCAGAGATTGAGGAGAGGCTTCCTGCGGCTGAGATGTGAAGGGAGAGGGGTGATGAGGGAAGGAGGCAGGCCCCTGTAGCCACGGCTGCCGGGAGGGGAGACAAAGGTGGAGACGGAGACGCAGCTCCAGCTGCACAAAAAGCAAACGTAAAGAAGTGAGCGGAGAGCCTCAGGAGAGGCTTCCATTCTGCTAAATGAACTGCTCGCTGTGATCAACACCAGTCACGTGACTGACCTGACCGGCCCACCGGGGCAGGCCCGAAGCCCCGATAGGACAATCCGCCCCTGAGCACCACACCCAGTATTACCAAGCAGGAGAAGTGCGGTGTTTCTCAGTACTGACAAAAGGAAGTACCGGTGAGAGAGACACTGAAAGGTGGGGGGAAGATGGCTAACAAGTGAGGAGAAAGGTGTGAAGCCCAAACGTATTGGGTGGGTTATCGATACAAGCTCCAGCAAAATACCGAGGCAATGAAGTGACACAGCACAAAGCATAAAACCAAAAAAGACTTCTCCACCATCAAAGTGGGAAAGCTTTCCCAAAGTGCATATCCAAGGCAGGAGGAAAAGATTTCAGGAACTTCAGGTGAGCAATTGCTCCTGCAAATGGTTTAATACAATCATAAGTCTGAAAATCCTCCTTCCTTGCCAAAATCATGTATAGTATTTTTAATGTTTTTCCAAGAAAAATGATTTAAAACTTATCTTTAGTATTCAAAAGGGGTTAATCTGGAAATTCTCCAAGCAATCCAAGATATGAGATGTGGCCAGCACTTAAAAATGGCTACACCAGGCATCCAGGAATGTATTCAATGTGTCTCGCAACCTATTACGGAAGTTTTCAGAGATGACCTAACCCTGACCCAATTCTTTCTGATAGCTGGAAGCATTTAGAGATGCTTTTTTTATATATATATATAGCTTTATGCTGCTTTGTAAGAGTGAATTATCTTCATTTTCAAATGCTCAGACAGCTGCTGCTTACAGGAGACCATGGTTGTTGAAAGCAGACAGAACAACAATCACAACCTGAGAGATGAGAAGGGTCAGAGTAATTTTCAACCATGGAACCATCTTCACTTGACAAACTGAAGACATTATGAGTTAATCAACTTTTTGAACCTTGTCCACTTTTCTTAAAAAATAGTAATTAATCAACGTGAAGAGGGTTCAAATATGTGCACATGCCATAATCATTGTTTTATTATTTTCAATATATTAAATTTAGTAAATAGTAATTTTGCATTAAAAATTATAGAAAGATGCTGTGTTTAGCTTTGCATCATGTAAAGGTTGTGTCAGCTTCTTTTCACTTAGAGATTCATTGAAACATACAATTTGACCAAGGGTGCCTAAAACCTTTGCACACAGATGTATCAGAAACGAGCTCTGCATTGTTTTTGAGACAGAATCATACCTGTCTGCTTGCAGTATTATTTCATCATCAAAATGCACATAAGCTGCAATAGTTATAAAGAAAAAAACATACAAGAGATGAAATTTCATGGCAAGTAAAGGCCTGAAAATCAACTTAACAAATCAATTGTACACCAATTGGAGGTGCTTAAGATCCATATTTATGCTCTATTCTGCCCTATTAACTGATGGGTCAGGTACACTCTCTATTCAATAGAAGTCATGGATCTACTCCAGATCAGTGCAATTTTATAATGGACATTATGGAAATGGTAATAATTATTCTTTTTTTGCTTCATTTTAGAATGGCTTTGAGCGGCTCTTCTTTGTCTGATGCTCTCACAAAGGACTTTCTCAGCTGCAAAATCTGCCTGGAGCAGTTTAAAAAGCCTAAAATCTTACCCTGCCTTCATACTTATTGTGAAGCATGTTTAGAGGAATTAAATGCCAATGGTCAGCTCCGATGTCCAGAATGTAGAGAAGAAATCACTCTGTCAGTGGGAAGCCTCAAGACTAACTTCTTCATCAACAGCCTTCTGGATCTCATCCATTCTACTTCAGAGAACGACCTCACTTGCACGCTGTGCCCACTGATCAACAAGGGTAGCAGCCAGGAAGCAGTGTCCAGATGTTTGGACTGCTCAGACAACATGTGCCACATTTGTGCCAATGGGCACAGGTACTCCCGCCTAACCTATGACCATCAGGTAGTTTCCATCTGTGACTATGTGGCTGGAAAGTATGATGAGGAGATCAGATTACGCCAGGCAGTGAAATGCCAACTACATCAGGGAGAACATTTGAGGTTTCTCTGCACACAGTGTGCCAGTCTCATCTGCAGGGAATGTAGGGTCACCCAGCACCTGGACCACGAATGCCTGTCCCTCTCGGAGGCAGCAGAATCACGCAAACCTGTTATCAAGGGCCTTCTGGAAGGAGTGGAAAGACATATAAGGCTAATTTCCAGCGGAAAAGCCTCCACTGAAGAATACTTGCAACAGCTACGACTGAGAGAGTCCTGCATAAAGAAAACAATGGAGGAGGCAGCTTCTATGGTGATCAAACAGTTGCATTCTCAGCAGCAGGACATCTTAGAAAGGCTCGGCCGTTTTGTGAAAGAACACGAGAAGGCATGCGAGCTCCTCAGGTCAGACCTGGATTTCCAGGAGCAGGTAGCCAGAAGCACCATGACGGTTGCTGAGAAGGTTCTGAGTTTAGGGAAAGAAACTGAAATTCTCTCCCTGGAGAAGATGATCACCGAGAGGCTCCAAGGGGTGCAAGGCTTTCGCTGGAACCCGGTGCCAGCGGCCTACCCGGAACTGACCCTCTCTGCCGCCCTTCAAAGCTGCTGCAATGTGTTCCAGCTCTCCTTCCAAAGCGGGCAAGCCCAGAAACCTAATGCTGAAGACGGTGGCAGCTCGTGCCCTTCCAAGCAGGATCATCAAAAAGGTCCCACTGCTGTTCCTTTGAAAAGTACCCCACTGGCCAGGAAACCAATCTTTTTCTGCAGCTTTAGGACAAGGATTCCAACTGAAACAAAGAAACCCAAAATTACTGGAATATGTTCATTTGGTTGCAAAGAAATCCTTGTTGCGGATGAAGAGAATCGATCTTTGAAGAGGTTTTCAATACATGGCGACTACAAAGGCAGTATTCCAGTGCAGGACAACAAGGCCCCCTGTGGAATTGCTGTCCTTAAGAACAAGATCATTTATTCTGTAGGGTCTGTCATCTATCTGGTGGATGATGGGGGAACCCTGATATGGAAAAATGCCCTCCCTGATACCCAAGCAAGCCATGCCTTCACTACAACAGGTGATAACCAGGTTGCTATTACTACTACAGGATATGTGGACCTCTACAGCCTAGAAGGGGAGAAAATAAAAAGAATTTATCCTAATGGAGAGTGGAATTGGAAATTAATCTTCCTTACCACCAATCACAAAGGGCATTTTGTTGCCTCTGACTGGTATAAGAAATCAGTTGTGGTGTTTGACAAAAGCGGTAACATTCTGCATTGGTGTGAAGACATGGGCTTCGAGACTCGTCTGCCTGGGGCTGTTAGCGTGGATGGAAAAGGGAACATCTACATCACCATCCATGAGCTGAGCAAAATCATCAGCTGCTCCCCAGAAGGAAAATTTATAGGAGAGTTCCTCACATCCAAAAATGGAATAGAGAGACCCCGAGTTACCGCCATCCTGGATGACGAGCATTTTGCTGTGGCATTAAACAATGGTAACATACATATCTTCAAATTCTGACTATATATAATTAGAGATTTCAGGGGGGTGGTGTTATTTTTCTTTCTAAATTTATATCGCTCTCCCGAATTTTACCATGCATGGTTACCTGATCATTCATAATTCTGGGGCAAACATCTACTTCCTTGACAGGGGATGGAAGGTGTGGAAGGATGATCAGTCAACAACTGACCCAGATGGAGACTAAGGGCGTGATTTACTAAGCTTTTCTTTGCTATGGACACATAATGAGAAAAAAAAAAAAGAAAAGTCTTAGTAAATCACACCCTAAATAAAGCCAGAACTCAACTCGTATCTAACCTGGCACGTTCTGTCACTGAGCAAGCTGGGAGCATCCACACTGCCAATGCACACCATGGCTGGGTGGTGTTCTGGTATACATATCCCCACCCATCCATGCCATAAACCAAATGCTGTGGATTTTATATTCTTCCCTGAATAAAAATGGATTCAATATGCCAAATTTTCTAGCATGTTGTTGCAGGTAGGGCATTATGATATTGATCATTATTTTTACAATACATTGGTGAAAAAATGATATCAAACTCAGCAATGTTTTGCAGTAACAAAACAGATGTGGTAGCAAATGGGCTTTCCAGACCACACAGGGCTTTTTTGTCAGATGCAGCTACAAGGCTGAAAGAAGGAAGCATCTATTCTATAGATACAACCCCCACATTCTTTGTGTTGATCCAATAAATATCACACAACTTTTGGGTGACCAAAATGATAAGGGGAATGGAATAGCTCCCCTATGAGGAAAGACTAAAGAGGTTAGGACTTTTCAGCTTGGAGAAGAGACAACTGAGGGGGGATATGATAGAGATGTTTAAAATCATGAGAGGTCTAGAACGGGTAGATGTGAATCGGTTATTTACTCTTTCGGATAGTAGAAAGACTAGGGGGCACTCCAGGAAGTTAGCATGGGGCACATTTAAGACTAATCGGAGAAAGTTCTTTTTTACTCAACGCACAATTATACTCTGGAATTTGTTGCCAGAGGATGTGGTTAGTGCAGTTAGTATAGCTGTGTTTAAAAAAGGATTGGATAGGTTCTTGGAGGAGAAGTCCATTACCTGCTATTAAGTTCACCTAGAGAATAGCCACTGCCATTAGCAATGGTTACATGGAATAGACTTAGTTTTTGGGTACTTGCCAGGTTCTTATGGCCTGGATTGGCCACTGTTGGAAACAGGATGCTGGGCTTGATGGACCCTTGGTCTGACCCAGTATGGCATGTTCTTATGTTCTTAAAATTTCAGTTATCTGCAGGACGAATTTGGCTACTAGGACTCAGGCCTACTAAAATTAGCAAGGACCCATCAGAAAGCATCATTAATCTCAATTGTCAGGAGCAGAGGGAGGAAGGGATATGTGTCTCAAGCCTAGAGATATTTAAAAATATATGTTTTGGCTGTGTAATTTTATATTATGATAGCTCAGCAGTAGCGCTACCACAGCTGTGGTTCTATTGGCCCTGTTATGTTAAACTGTCATTTTCACTCGCTCACAGTTTTGCCAATAACAACCACCAAATAAAAAGTCATTTTCTTCTGGCATTCACATCCTCTGCTATTAAAATGTTTCCAGCAGCCTGGTCCAGGTTTCTGTGCACAGACGCTTTTCAGAATTGCCTTCTTTTAAAAAGGAACAGAATCCCGGGGAAAGGAATAGCTTAGCACTGCTTCTGACTGGGACCTCGCTGAAAGCATTTTCAGCTTATCAAGGAGCCTGGAGCCGCTGAATCATCCCAAGCACCTAAACTGAGATGGACATTCTGTCCTGCTTTTCTTCTTTTTATGGTGGGTGGAGGGAGGGGGGAGAGATTGAGTGTGGAGAAACGGTGGTTTGTCACTGTTGACCAAAAATTCCCTGTATTATTCATATTTGTGTGTGTATATATATATCCCCTAGCTTTCTCAATCATGCTGCAGAAAACGCAACTCTAAACTGAAGGTGATTGTATTTCACCCTCCCTCCACCCCACAACGCATTAAAGTTATGCATAAGAAGGACCCCATGGGCCTAAAACGCAATCTATTTTGGAGGAAGCTCCCCCGGCTTCCTGTGATAACTCAGGAGCAGAGTCTGTGGCACAGTTTTTGTAATTCCATAGTGTATTTTCATATGCAAATTACCGACATTTTATGGGAAATGTATCAAGTTGTAAAAATGTTCCTTTACAATAAAATGCTTTTCCAACTTGTACGTGCGAGTCATTTTTGTGTTTTTCCCCTTTTCTCTGTTTCTCCCACTCTTTCGCCCTCTCTCACAGGTGCTACATTTGGTCTTCCCTGCCCTCTCCTCTCCTAGTCTCTCCTCCCTCCCCTTCCCTCTCTCCACTATAGTCTTTCACCCACCAACCCCTTTTTTGTCTCCTCCCTTGATCTTTTCCATAAACCCTTCTCTTCTTTCCCCATCCCATCTTCCCTTTCATAGCTTCATCCTCCTTTTCCACATCTGTTCTTTCTTCCTTCTTTCTCTCACCCTTCCAGCCCTCCCATTTCCCTCCCTCGACCCCTCTTCCCACACGCATGGACTCTTGTTTTCCTCAGACGCTGCTTCCTTCATCCCCTCCCCATTCGTGGCCTAGAGACTCCACGCTGTTGACAGGAACTTGGTTCATGCTTTTGACTGTCAGCACTGTCTTGGGAAAAGAGGAAAAAGTTAAAGTGGCAGGGGTGAGTTTGGTGCGGAGGAGTTGGTGTGGCAGGCAGGGAATGTGGAAGAGAGGGGGCTCTGGAAGAGAGACGGGGTCACTGTGTGGCAGCTAGGGTAGGGACGGAAGAGAGGGTAAGATGGCTGGCAGGTGGGGTACAGAAGGCAGAGCAACGTGCAAGGAGCAGTGTGACAGCAGATGAAAAGGAGACAGTGGGTGGCAACCCGGTAGGAGGAGGAGGGTGAGGACAGAGAGACAGGTTGTGTTCTGCGGGCGGACGGGAGTGCAGTCGACTGTCGGTGGGTGGGAAGGAGAGAGAGAGAGACAGAATCTACCAGTTTGGGAGAGATCATTCGTGTTACATACAGCAACCAGTACCAGAAAGGCCCTGGAAAGTGGCAAATCCTCCCTGAGTAGGCAAATTCTGCGGCAGCTGCTGCAGCTGTGAAATCACAGATAAGGAGAGGCTGCCTGGAGGCACTGACGCACCCCAGTTCCGCTCATCTCCACTAGAGGGGGGACCAGATTCAGATTACTTGGGGGCCGATGCAAAGCAGTGCGTTCGGCTGAGCGCACTGTTTAACCCACGGCTGGACGCATGGTTTAGACGTGCGTCCACAAACCCTTTATGCTATATAAGGGGATTAGCGCATCTAAAACGTGCGTCCAATCCCCCATGAAAACGATAGCGCTCAACACTTACAAATGCATGTCCAGGAGGCTATTACCTATTCTCCCCAGACCTGAAAAAAAACGTGCGCCCAACCCGCAAAAAAATGGACAGAAAAGCAGAAAATACTTCTTTCCGTGGCGATAGTAAGTCGGAGGAACCAAAAGGTTTAAAAACAAAAAAAAGTGTGCTGGTGGTCAGGTTAGGAACAGGGACGCTCAATTAACAAGCATCCGTTTTCCTAAGCCACTGACAGCCACCTCTCCTTGGCAGCGCGACCCCTCATTTAAATATTCAATCTCGGGCCCAGGAGAGGTGCTGGGCGCGCGCTAGGAGAGCCCGTTTTCCCTGCTGATTTATTGCATCGGCCCCTTTATTAGCAGATCCAGTCCTGCTTCTTTAACTTCTTGTAGGCCATGGACTGGTAGTACCTATAGCCGCTTTACAAAACCACAGGCTCTTCCCGTGAAAAAGGTCAGAAACCTTTTTGTGTGCTGGCCGGATGAAAAGGAATCCCATGCCCATTTTTTTGTGTTTACTTTCTACCTTAGCTGTTTCCCAGATGAGTTCCACAATGGTTTTTTTCCTTTGCTCCTGTTCCTCGAATGGACCTTTTTGGCACAGGAAGGGCCTTCTCCCACGTGGGGTCTGGGGAAAGTGTTTAGTTTCAAAGCTGCGGTCCTGGAGCACCAGGCCCCTTTATTGGAGACAGATTGCCCCCAGGGGAAGGGTCTGCCACTGCCAGCAAGTGAGCTCATCCTCTAGGAACCGCGCACAGCATGTGTGGAGCAGATGCTGTGAAATCCCCAGGAACCCTTCCCCCCACTGCATTCTGGGGCAAAGATTTTACTGTCCTTGCTCAAAAGACTGGAATTTCCTGAGCTGCTGGGGGAGACAGGGGTCTTGGGGCTTGTAATCGTATGTTTCATGCTCCTTTGTATGGGATTCTGTGAACAGAAATGCGGTGGAATTTCTTTTTCTTTTTTTTGTGCCAATTACTCAGCGCTGGAAAACGAGCAGACTGCCCAGAGCCTGGGAGAGGATGAAGTAAATGAGCTCAGCATGCACAGCCTCTGTGAGGGGAAAATAGACTGCTCGGCTAACCACCAAGCACAGAACGTCCTGCACATCAATCACACACACACACACACCCCAGGGGCCAGGAGCCGGGAAGGAAGCCACTGTTACTGCAAGGCCTCTCGCCTCCTTGTACTCCTCGCTGCTCGACAAGACAGGACTGAGCCCTCCCTACCCAGAGACGCAAGAGGGGCGTCTGCATCTCTCCCCCTCCACAAGCCAGGGGTGGCAATGTGCAAGACCCTCAGGGCCTCACAAGCAGCAGGGCTGCTGATTCTAGAAGTTGAACTCTTGGTCAAACTCAAGGATCGCGGCTTCACTACTGCAGGAGGCCCCCCCCAAACTTGGTCCTCGAGGGCCGCAGTCCAGTTGGGTTTTCCGGATTTGCACAACGAATATGCATGACATCTGCTTGCTTACCGTGGAGGCAGTGTGTGCACATAGATCTCGTGCATATTCATGGTGGCACTCCTGAAAACATGGCTGGGTTGTGGCCCTTGAGCCTGCTGACCCCTGGACCACTGGGTCACGGCCCTGGCTCTGACTCTTACCCACTGCGACTCTTTAAGGAGGATGGGAGAGAGAGGGAGCAAGTGCCGCACGTGGCTGCACTGAACTGCCGATTCCCAGCTCGGTGCAGCTCATTTGAGCCAAACGGTACCAATAATCTCGCACTGTTCTCATGACACTTGCTACAAAAAAAGGAAACTTTTGGTTTGTTTGGGATATTTTTTGAAGAGGAGTTAGGGGAAGTGGGCCCAAGAAGGCTGGCATGGGGAAATTTTCTAGAAATGTACTGTCTCCAACAAGCACCATTGTTTTAGCCCATCTATATTAGGTGCTACAACCCATCTATATTAGGAGCTACAACCCAAGGTGCTACAACCCAAGAAAGAGATCTAGGTGTCATAGTGGATAACACATCGGTTCAGTGTGCTGCGGCAGTCAAAAAAGCAAACAGAATGTTGGGAATTATTAGAAAGGGAATGGTTAATAAATGGAAAATGTCATAATGCCTCTGTATCGCTCCTTGGTGAGACCGCACCTTGAATACTGTGTACAATTCTGGTCGCCACATCTCAAAAAAGATATAATTGCGATGGAGAAGGTACAGAGAAGGGCAACCAAAATGATAAGGGGAATGGAATAGCTCCCCTATGAGGAAAGACTAAAGAGGTTAGGACTTTTCAGCTTGGAGAAGAGACGACTGAGGGGGGATATGATAGAGGTGTTTAAAATCATGAGAGGTCTAGAACGGGTAGATGTGAATCGGTTATTTACTCTTTCGGATAATAGAAAGACTAGGGGGCACTCCATGAAGTTAGCATGGGGCACATTTAAAACTAATTGGAGAAAGTTCTTTTTTACTCAACGCACAATTAAACTCTGGAATTTGTTGCCAGAGGAGGTGGTTAGTGCAGTTAGTATAGCTGTGTTTAAAAAAGGATTGGATAAGTTCTTGGAGAAGTCCATTACCTGCTATTAAGTTCACTTAGAGAATAGCCACTGCCATTAGCAATGGTAACATGGAATAGACTTAGTTTTTGGGTACTTGCCAGGTTCTTATGGCCTGGATTGGCCACTGTTGGAAACAGGATGCTGGGCTTGATGGACCCTTGGTCTGACCCAGTATGACATTTTCTTATGTTCTTATGTTCTTACAGCTAAGGCTCTGATCTGATGAGGGACTTAATCATGTAAAAAAAAATAAAAAATCTTATTAATAAGAGAACTGTAATGCCTAAGGCATCCCTGAGTATGGCAAAGTCACAGGAATGCTTTGGTTATGGGATGACACAGCAGGAATTTGCCTCCAGTGATCCTGGAGAAATCCACTGATGGCGGGCCAATCCCACACTCCCGGGAGGCAAGTGCCTGAGTCAGACCATGTGCTGATTCAGAACGGGAAAGCTCTGAGGAAGATGATGTCACCGCCCCCCACAGGACCAGAACCCAATCACAAAAGGTGTTATTTATTTATTTATCATATTCTGCTCTTCGGCACTTCCGGAATGGAGACAAAAGGCCCCTGCGTAAGTTATCGGCTCCCTTGGCGGGAAGGTCCCAGGAAAACGTTCTCCGCAGTCTGTCATGGGATGTCCAGGGGGAGCAAGGGGAAATGTTAATACCCCAAGAACGTCAAGGGGTCTTGGTGAGAAATCCGATTTTAAAAACCATTTACATTTACATGCTGGGCAAAATGATAGAAGCTATTCTTAAAAACAAAATCACTGGCTATATAGATAGATATGGCTTAATGGGGAAGAGTCAACATGGTTTTAGTAAAAGTAACTCTTGCCTTACTAATCTTTCAGATTTTTTGAAGTTGAACCAGCTGATATAGTGTATTTGTATTTTCAGAAGGCATTTGACAACACTGCCCCCCCACACACACACACACATACACTAGGGATGTGAATCGTTTTTCTGATGGATGAAAATATCATACAAGGGGCCGGCAAATGGCACCGATAGCCCATCTCATGGTAAGGGCAAAGGGCCATCGGCGCCATTTTGATTAGTGGCAGCCGACGGCCTGAGAGCGGGAGATCGCTCCCGGGACCCCTGCTGGACCACCAGGTACCTTAGAAAAGTTTGGAGGGGGGGGGTCGGGAGGATGGGGGATTCTAAATAATGAGATTTAAAGGGTCGGGGTGAGGTTTTTTTTTGGCTCAGGCAGCCAAAACAAAGCGGTCCTGCCGGAAACGAAGATTTCCCGCTGTTCAGGTACGAACACTATTCCAGAAACGATTCACATCCCTAACATACACACCCCATGAGAGAAAATGAAAAGGTCATGGGATAGGAGGCAAAGTCTTATTGTGTCTTGGTAACTGGTGAAAAGACAGGAAACAGAGGTTAGGACTCAATGGTAAATTTCCTAAATGGAGAAAAGTCGTTAGTGGAATACCACAAAGGTTGGTACCGGGACCTCTGCTGTTTAAAATATTCATAAATGATCCTGAAAAGGTAATGGTGTGTGAGATGATCATATTTACAAATAATACTAAATCATTCTAAGTTGTTAAAACAGCAGTGGATTGCGAGGAACTGCAGCAGCTTGTGAGACTAAGGAGCCTGGGCAACTGAATGGCAGGTTTCATTTTATGTGGGAAAAGGCAAAGGAATGCGCATTAGGGAAAAATCATCCCAACTGCAGGTTTTGTATTGGGAGTCACCACCCAGGAAAAGGAGTTCGGGGTCCTTGAGGAGAATGCATTGAAATCCTCAGTTCTGTGTTTCTTTTTCTTCTTGTTTCTTTTCCGAACCGTGATGCCTTCAGTATTGTGTGTAGCTCTGGTCGTCCCCATCTCAAGGCAGACATAGCAGAACTAGAAACGGTGCAGAGGTGGGCAACAAAAGTGATAAAAGGGATGAAGAGCTCCCCCTATGATGAGAGCTCCCCAGACTAGGACTCCAGCTTGGCTGAGAAGAGACACAACTTTATCAAATCTTGAATGGGGTGAAATGGGTGCATAAAGGATGGTTATTTACCCTCTCAAATAATACGAAAACAAGGGGACACAGGAAGTATTTTTTCACTCGGCGCACAATCAGGCTATGGAATGTGTTGCCAGAGGATGTGGTTAAGGCAACGAGCATAATGAGGGTTTAAAAGAGGTTTGGAGAGGTTCCTGGAGGAGAAATCCAGGGGGACTAAAGAGAGCTCTTTCTAGCCCTGGGAGTGACAGGAAATAGATCCACTTTTTCAATCTGCCAGGTACTTGCGACTCAGACTGGCCACAGTGCTGGGCTCCGTGGACCTTGGTCTGACCCAGCATGGCGTCTCTTCTGTTCTTAATCCATAACGAGTCTCACGCTAGGCTCTACCTATGATTAAGATGAATACTGCTTGTATGTCTTCAGCATCAAGGTCCCAGCCAAGAAATCCGAGTTCATCAATTTCCTGCCTCCTCCTCCTCTTATTTTTTTTTTAAATGGGGAGAATGACAACAGTAGGATAGAAAAACAGAGAGCAGGTGAGAGACAGACGGAAGTTAAAATGAGAGTGAGAGAGAGCGAGGAGAAGGAAAGGAGCGAAGGGAGAAGCGAGAAGAAACCAATCTCTGTAAGCAGGACTGCAGTTGCTTCACTAGGAAGTGATGCCCCATGTCAGTCTAAAATGAAACGGTCGTGTCCGGAGCTGCCACCTTTGGGTGGGGGTGGGGGAACCTTCTCCCTTTACTGGAACTTGGACAGGGGAGTTTGACTCAGACTGTATAGCACGTCGAAGGCGATGGATAACAAGAGTACCACTGGCTAAAATAGCTGACCTTTCTCCGCCCCCAACAGGATTCAAAAACTTGCTCTACAGACAGAACCTGCTACCTTTGAAAAGGTTTAAGGCACTCACTAGAGCATAAGAGGGATTTCCGAGGGCAAATGGGTGTCTGTCCATGGGGGGGGGGGGGGGTAAAGCCTTTTGAAAATTGCACCTCCCCCCCAAAAGGATCAGTCCTAAGGGCAGAGCTGGGGTCATTCCAGCAAAGTACACCCCGAGTGTTTAACTCCAGGGAGTTTACACCTTGAAACTCTGCGCACACTTAAGTACCTGCAGGCTCCGCGGGGGAAGCTTCTCTTTGGAAATGGGCTTGCAGGCCCATAGGTACGAAGTACAAAGTACCCATGGGCCTGCAAACCACAAGAGGAAGATTGCTCCTTCCTTATGTGCCCAGTGGTGAAAGCTTTGTGAGTAACAAGCACTCTGATTGGACAGAACCCAAGGAGCAATCTAGTTGGCGCTAGAACTTGAGAGAGATCTAGCTAGATGTACAAAGGCCAAGCATAAAAGAATGAAATTCCAGCTGGATGTTGATTATTGATTTTAGGTATCTTCTGCCTCAAACGTATTGTGACGATTGTGGAGAATACATTTTAATAAATTCAAATGTAAATGCGATAGACTCTTTAGTTGGGTGCACCGATGAAGGGAACTCTAGTTGAGGGTACATGTGATGGGGACTCTAGCTGGGAGTACAGATGATGAGAATTGTAGTTGGATAAATATTTGAGAGGCATTCTAGTTGCATTTTTTACCTTTCCTATTTTTCTTGGAAATGTTTCATGTTTAACTTCTCTATTAGCGAGATTGCAACAATACAAGTCCGCTACATAGCATCGCATAATTAAAACAAATGCACTTCAGCCATCATTATCGCTTTCCATTCACTTTTTCATTTTAATGAATCCTCCCCCCTCCGACCCTACTGAAATGCAAGTCAGCACTAAACTAAAAACTCTCAGCATCCAATTCACAAATAGACTGATCATTTACTTTAAGAAGCTGTGGGGTACAGCTTGTATAAGCTGGCTCCCAGATTTGCAAAACGTTATCCAATGCTGCCGGCCACAGTGCTTTAGCCGTATGGTGCTCCATTATCATTCATTCCTGAAAGAGAATTTTCTGCTGAGTTAGAGTTGGACTACTGTCAAAAAGAAAAGCCAATTTAGTATAACGTTTTGTTTTGCAATTAGAAAGCATTTTTTTCAAAAACTATTTGTTCGTCTCAGTCCCCAGCTCTGAAAAGAGAGAATTCATGAAATAGATATACTTCCATTGCATAGGGCAAAACACATCCCAAATTTAAATAAGTCAGGACTCTTCTCCAAAGCTGCCATGTGAAAATGAGCAATTAAACACATAATGGAACACACCAAAAACGGCATAAAACAATTCCATGGGCCAGAAGTATTGTTTTCTGATATATCACTATGTTATTTTGTATTCTGTATGTGGTACATACTGTGAATGTTTTTAACTTTGCAAACCGCCCGGATCTAAGCATATAGGAAGGTTGGTATATAAACACATATGTCCAACTTAGCATATGAATTTTGAATGCACAGCTTCTCTCTAGACAGACCCGACGCAGACATTTAAATCAGGTTTGTAAGTAGCTTCCAGGAGCTATTCTTCCTTTATCAAGTCAATACAAAATGAGCTAAGGATGATGACGTTCAATTATATGAACACAGCAACCATATTCTCTTTTTTTCTTGACAACTATTTGTGATTTGAGACGGTTTTGTATTTGAATTTCTGTAACTCTAGTAACATGACATCCCAACGCAGGCTGTGTGGGCCAACATCTCCCCTTCCCTCCCCCCCCCCCCCCCAAAAAAAAAAAGAATATGGACAGGCTCCTTGCCAGGCAGTCTGGGCCGGCAGTGCTGGCTGTGGAGGGGAGGAGGCACGTGCCCTTGCGATGATGCGGCCGACCCGCCGGAGTCTCCTTCCAATGACTCAGCCAACTATCTGCAACATGGAAAGGCTCCTAATGAGACGCGTTGGCACCTCGGGCAGTCGCCCTGGTTATGAGATTTTAAGAGAAGAGAGCAAATCGGTTGGTTAATAAATGTTGCCTTATAATTTCATTTTTAGTGCTTTTCAACAAGTCTTCAAAGCACTTATGTGGCAATTCAACCCATGCAAAGGCCCGATAACTTTTCTTACAGTGAATCGATCAGGTTCACACTTTGGGTGAAAGCTACTTACCCTACTGAAATTCACATGAACCTGAAAAGCACTATAAAATCCATACAGATGCAGGGGTTTGGTCAATTAAAAGGTGGGCATTTTTCAAATGCCGCACCACAGTACCTATGGACCTTGTACCTAATTTTCATAGGGAAAAGAAGTGTGGGCTTTCCCTTCGGAAGATTGTCTACAAGGCAGGACTTTGCACCGGCTTCTCGTGCGGGTGAAATTTCAGTGGAAAACGACTCATGTAGATTTGAAAATCCAATCTAGGTGGCATCATTTTTCTCCTCCAACCTAAAGAGGCCTCCAGGAGTTTCTCCTTGCAAACCGGCCACGGAAGCTCCTGTATATTTTTAGTCCGATAGAGGGTGACCAATTTTCCCAGGTAAATCGCTAAGGCTTGGAACATTGTCCTCCCCAAGAACGTCTTCCCATTGGCCACTGGAACAAAGAGTCTTATCGTTGTGAAACTCTGCAGGATGGTAAGGCCTTGGATAGTTGGCCTGCACAATCACTGCACTTGCTATTTTTCTGACTGTGGGCATGCTCCATTTGATGGCGTGCGTGCTCTCCGTTGCTCTGTGTGAAGTTATCGTTTGTGTGTCTGTGTGTACGAGTGTATGCTCGGTCTCTCTGTGTCCTCTCTGCCTATCGGTATGCTTCACCTCTCATGCACAGTGTTTTCTTCCTAGTTAGCAAACTGTCTGTTCCTATGGGAACCCCTGAGGAGTGGAATATTTCTTGTAGGTTGACTCACCTCTGTAAAATGTGGCTGCCGAGATTCCAAGACTGTGTGTCTTGCTTCATGTTACAATGTGTTTTCATACTGCCGTGTATATCATCATTGTGTGCCCCTCGTCGCACTGGCACTGTTCACGTTATTTGGAGTGTCTCAGAATAAATGAAAAGACCTGTTATCTTCCGTAGTTTAGCTGTCTGTCTGTCCATCTGTAGCTATGTTTGCGCTGCTCTCTACATCAATAAATTGAGATTATTCATGTTCAGGAAATTACTCTGTATCTTACCATGTGCACTTTCTGTGTACATTGTTGTGGCCCACCTTATAGTGCTGGATTGCTGCTAGGGGATGTTAAAATTACACTGGGTTGTCTGGGACAGTCCTGAGTTTACAACCTCTCAATCTATGCACTTGTAATTCTGATTCCCCTAAAAAAAGTTAACCTCTTCATTTAATATTCTCTATTAACAGCTCTTTTGCTTCACATCAATATTGTTTTCACTTGCGCTGTCTGGCAGTGTGAACGTCTGGCCTGCCCCGACCACACAATAAAAGGATGTTGGGAAACCACATACTCCCCTGTTTGGCAGAAACCTAATGCCCAGCAGAGAATCATGCTAGATCTGATGGGAAGAGCTGGGAGGGGACAGCCCCCTGAACTTCTGCTCTGCCATCTCTGACAGGAAAATAAGCCGAATGATCTTAATTAGGTTTCGGAGAATCTAGTTATCTAAATCCGGGCTGAGTTGTCTGTTGCAGTGCGGCCTGCCCCTTGTTTGGCATCTAATGCTTTCTCCTCAGCTTTATACCTATGACTGAGCGAAAGTCAAAGGGAGAGGGGGAATCCCCCTTCGGGCCTGATTCACTGCCCCCCCCCCCCCCCGCCCAATCACAGACAGAGAATGGGAAATGACTTTAGTAATTCAGGGCCTAAATAAAATATTTATCTCCCTATGACAGTTGCCTCAGACCTTTCCTCACATGATCTGTGAATGTATGTGCCATCTGTGAGTCCCTCCACCCCGGGTGCTGCTATCTTCTGCCGCAGCTGCTGGGACATTTTGCAACATTACAGATGTGTATAGCGCAATGACATGAGAAGAAACCCAAAACAGAGGAGTGGTGGCACAGGCTGAAGAGAGTGACGGTGGTCTCAGAGAGGGAGCCAGGCGCATGAGGGGTGCCGAATCTCCCGCCCAGAATCAGTAGAATGAAGGGACGCCGCAGGAGGATATGGATTTGGGCAGGTTACGTTCAGCTACCGTAGGTATCTCCCTGACCAAAAGGGCCAACAATAAAAGTTTGTCGCTGAAGCAATGGGAGGGTGAAATCAATTGCCCACAGTGACAACCAGTGACAGTGGGGAAAGCGGGATTTAAACCCTGATTTTCAGCTCAGGTCACAAGGCCACGCCTCCAGGCAGAATTTGGAGAATAAATGACGTTCTGGAAGGGTAAGCAGAGTCTCCTGCCTGCAACTGGATGGACATCATAGCCAAATCAATTAAAAAGAAAATGGAAAAACTATATAAAAGGTTCAAGTGTCTGGGAATAAAGCTTCTGAGCTTTTTCAAACTGTGAAATTCAGGGTACAAATAAAAACCAAGTTCCATTCTTATTCATAGTCAGGGTGACGATTTTGCCACCTTCTTCTTCTCTGAGAGGGGAGCTACCGTCTGCAACAGATTCACCTCGGATAGAAGGGTAGCTCTTAGCATGTCAACTACAGATGGAGCGCACTGGGCCTCTTCTGCAGGCACATCTAAAGATCATCAGGAAGATGCCCCCTGAGCCCATGGACAGCAGTCCTCTTCAGGACACTGCTGCGTTTTGCCTCTCCCACTGAAACAAGCCTTGGTTTGATTTTATTTAAAAAGGTATCTGCTGACCCTTCCATTCTTGGAAATTATCAGTCTATTTCATCTCTCCCTTTCCTTGCAAAGGTCATCGAGTCTGTGGTAGCAAATCAATTAACCGATTGTTTTAGATGACAATTCCATTATTGACTAATGCCAATTTGAATTCAGGAAACACTTCAGTTCAGAAACGTTTCTAACTATCAAGGGGTTCTGATAGGGAAATAAAGTTTGTAATGGTGCTGCTGGATATTTCAGACACCTTAAATCATCTCATTCTCCTCTGCCATCTACAGGATATTGGGATTGCTGGAACAAGGCCGAAGCGGTTCTCATTTTACTTATCAGATAGGTCTTAACAAATTAGGATTTGTTTAAAAACAGTCGAATGTTGCCTTTTCCTAACAACTTGGCCCTCAACATTCGTAAAACAGAAGTTATCCATTTAAGCAGGCTCCCCTTATCTGATATTCTCTCGAAGGTCAGAAACTGCAAATTCAGTCATGAGCAGAACCTTGGGGTTATTCTAGACAGTAACTGACGTGTCATCAAGATAAGATCAGCAGATTAAAACCACTGTTAAACCCTCAGGATTTTCGCACGGTTCTATAAAAGTCTTATTTTCTCAGGTATAGATTATTGTAACGCCCTCATACTGGCCTTCCAGCAAACTCATTAACAGCTGTACAGATAGCGCAGGTTGCTGCAGCTCAGACATTAACAGGAACACAGATGTGTGGCCACCTTACACGAGTGCTGCATTCTCTTCACGGGCTTCCTAGTCAATGGAGAATTGGGTTTATGCTTGCGACATTAATGCACGAACTTCTTAATAATGTTTCAGTAACATGGTTAAACTCAGTTTAACCATGCCCCTTTGTGCCCCTTAAGATCTGCACATCGGGGTTTGTTTGAGGTTCCTTCTTCTCGTTCGGACCACCTAGATGAGACACCTAGATGATCCGGCTTTTTCCCCACTGCTGGCCAATTAAACTGGAATTCAGTATTCAACAAAAGCATTTTAAAAAGCTTTAAAAACATTTCTGTTTAAACAGGCATTTGAGCTAGGCTCATAGAGCCCCAGGTATCAGTGAGTTATTATTTAATAAGCAGGTCCTATTGCACCGAATGTGGGTGATGCAATGCAGATGCCTCACATTGTTTCTTCTGCTATTTACTGTTTTTATTCTTCATTCATTTTATTATGCACGTTTTGACTTGTACTGCCCCATGAATGCTATTGGAGCAATACATTTTTGGAATAAATAAAATCAGGAGCTTGCAGGAGAGGAGGGGGAGATTCTCCCTCACCTAGAATCAGGACAAGGAATGCTTGCAGTGCCTTCTCATTCTAGACCAGCTGCACGGCCTTTCACTAAGACACAATGGGGCCGATGCACTAAGACCCGCGCTGAAATGGGTGCTCGCATTGAGCGCCCGTTTTACTAACATGCGTGCAGCCACATCCCCTGGGCGCCCGATGCAGTGTTTAAATGAGGGGCTGCGTAAAAAAGGGCGAGCTAGGGGAGAATTGGGCGTCCGTAGTGCTCAAATGCATCAGGCGCCAACAATACCGGCGCGCGTTTTTATCCCCCTTCCTCAGGCCGATTTTTTTGTTATTTTGTTGAGGTTGTTGAAGTGTCTTATATTAAGTGCTGCTTGCTACGGGCGTCTAAATTGTGTGGCCATAAGATTTTTTTTTTTTTTATCAAGCCAATATACATTTATTTTCTCCACGACAAGCAGTAAGTATTGTTGTGACACTTTTTATTAAGTAGGAGGACACGCTCATCGTAACACAGAGGATCAACTTGTGAATTGACTTTACTCCACCTCCGAGGCTGAAGTTAAATTTGCCACGTTAAAAAAAATGTGCGTTGGGTGCCCAGCACTTTTCTACGTTGACGCAGGGTGGAAAAGGGGAATTTGATTCAGACAACAACCATTGAAGGCCCCGACTTTTTCGGTCTGGGGTACTGATAAGCATGGGGGTAACCTGCATGGAGTGGAAGTTACTACTCTTACCAGAAGGCATGGAGATTACTACCCTTAACCAATAAGCCTTGCTGCTTTTGACACAACTGCAACATCGCTCTCCGCTTTGACGGTGGGGTGGGGAGGGGAAAGGGGAGTTGGATTCAGAAGACAACCATCATTGGTCCTGACTTTTACGATCTGGGGTTACTGATATGCAGACATGAGGGAAAAAGCACAGGACTGCTTCTATGGCCAAGTCCATAAGCAAAGCCCATCAAGCAGCACTGTCTGACTTTTCAAGAAAGCTCATCATCACCCAGTAAAAATGTTGCTAGCAGTAATTTTTTAAGGGTTATCAGAAGACTTGGGGATAACTGCATGGAGCGGCAGTTGCTACCCTTAAGAGGGACATGGGGGTGGCCTGCATGGAGTGGCAGTTAATATCCTGAACAGTAACATGGGGGTAACCTGCATGGAGCAACAGTTGCTACCATGGGAAGCTTGCTGACAGACTGGATGGACCATTTGGTCCTTTTCTGCCGTCATTACTATGTCACTATATGCTACAGATCCCTAGGCATTTCCACTGTTCACCTCTTTCCAATGGATAATGGACCATTTGGACCTACTCTGTTGTCTATCTTTTAGCCAGTTACCAAAACACAATAGGCCATTGCCTTCTCTCCTATGACGTTTTAGTTACCACAGGAGCATTTTGTGAGGTACTTTATCAAATGCTTTCTGAAAGTCCAGATAGACTTTATTGAACAACTTGTCCTATCCTCACTTTTAAAGAGTTCTGCTAGATTAGCAAGGCATGACCTTCCTTTGCTAAATTCATACTGACCCTTCTCCATTAAGCCATTTTTATCCTTATGCCAGTAATTCTATTAAGAATGGTTTACACCATTTTGCCCCGCATCAGCGTCTCGGCTTTCATTGTCTGTACTTTTCAGGATCACCCCTAGAGCCCTTATTAATAATTGTCATTACATTCCTTTGCCAGACCTAACATGCCGATGTTGTGTCACGGGGCGTTGATGCAAGAGATATCTGCCCCTGGGCTGCAGGTGGTTACATAAAAAGAGAATCAGCGGAAGCCCTGTGACTCCTGTGTTCCAGATTTTCCTGGCTCTGACAAACACTTCTGCCTTTGCATGAGATGAGAGCTGCTAGTCTCCTGCTGGTGATTCTGTCTGAGGGATGTCTGAGATGGCCCAGAGCTGGAGAGGCCTATTTAGGGGCACTGAAGAATCATTCACTTAGTCGGGGATTTGTGGTAGGGAAGAGAAAAGCTGGGTATCCCGTTGGGGAGCGATTCTCTAATGAGGTTTAGAAAATTGGAGTTCAGTACCCTAAAGTGCACTCTCTCTCTTCCCTTTCTGCAGGGCCTTCTGACAGTGCAATGATTTACCCTTAATCACTGCTTTTCCCTGGCTGCGTCCGTCCCTTTACATTTCCCTTGGATGGCTGTTCTAGCCCTTCTCACGAACATGCCAACATGCCGATAACATTCGAGTCACCGCCTTGTCACTTGCTCCGAGATAACATCTTCTCCAGACAGCTGGGGGCTGGGCTGGATCTTTTATTGATATTATGGGAAGTGAGTCTTGGAGCACAGGAATGTTTGTGTCTGCAGCAGTGGCACAGCCAGAACTGATTTTTTGGGTGGGCACAAGGTTAACAGGGGTGGGCTGTATTCATGCAGGTCTGAGACCTACTAGTTGTATTCTTATTGATAAATAATACCATATACTGTGTCCTACCGTGGCTTTCTAAGTAGTTTGCAACAGCCATTATGCATCATGTGTGAAACTTTAAAACATTTTAACTTAATTATTTCAAACGCTTACCAACATTAAAAATTCCTTGTTAATCTGTATTAAGTTTATTTTATATTTATTGCAGTTTATAAATGTACAAGTATATCATGTAAAAAGCAAAGAAACAAACAGATCCAATCAACCATGTATTAAAATAAAAATTATTGTACTCTTTGATTTTTTTTTTCATGAATTATCTTTGCAGAAAGCTGGAAATCATCATAACTACAATAAAATAGTATTAATCATTAGAAGAGGTGCAGAGCAGAGCTAGGACAATTCACATTACAGCCAACATGAAAAAAAAACATTCAAATTCTGGTGTCACCTCAACAAAAAATATCCCTCCACTGCTGTTTTGTGAAGTAACACAAACTCCTGCAAAGAAAGCAACATCTAGAACCTTGCCATACCATAAACTCACAGCACTGACTCTCAGGACGCAAATAACAGCAATGCATATAGGGAAAAATAACCCATGCTATAGTTACACGATGTTAGGTTCCATATTTGCTACCACCCAAGAAAGAGATCTAGGCGTCATAGTGGATAACACATTGAAATCGTCGGCTCAGTGTGCTGCATCGGTCAAAAAAGCAAACCGAATGTTGGGAATTATTAGGAAGGGAATGGTGAATAAAACGGAAAATGTCATAATGCCTCTGTATCGCTCCATGGTGAGACGCACCTTGAATACTGTGTACAATTCTGGTCACCGCATTTCAAAAAAGATATAATTGCGATGGAGAAGGTACAGAGAAGGGCGACCAAAATGATAAAGGGGATGGAACAGCTCCCCTATGAGGTAAGACTAAAGAGGTTAGGACTTTTCAGCTTGGAGAAGAGACGGCTGAGGGGGGATATGATAGAGATGTTTAAAATCATGAGAGGTCTAGAACGGGTAGATGTGAATCGGTTATTTACTCTTTCGGATAATAGAAAGAGTAGGGGGCACTCCATGAAGTTAGCAGGTGGCACATTTAAAACTAATCGGAGAAAGTTCTTTTTTACTCAACGCACAATTAAACTCTGGAATTTGTTGCCAGAGGATGTGGTTAGTGCAGTTAGTATAGCTGTGTTTAAAAAAGGATTGGATAAGTTCTTGGAGGAGAAGTCCATTACCTGCTATTAATTAAGTTGACTTAGAAATTAGCCACTGCTATTACTAGGAACGGTAACATGGAATAGACTTAGTTTTTGGGTACTTGCCATGTTCTTATGGCCTGGATCGGCCACTGTTGGAAACAGGATGCTGGGCTTGATGGACCTTGGTCTGTCCCAGTATGGCACGTTCTTATGTCCTCTTTGCCATCGCGTGGATAGATTCCTGCAGTGGCACTGCTTCCGAGGCCCTCCTCTCTGCCATACTTCCTAAGTGCTGTTCTTTTTGCATTTATTTTTTCAGCCACTTCCTTTGAGAACCAGATCATTTCCTTTTTCCTCTTACTCTTGTTTACTTTTCTAACAAATAGATTTGTTGCCTTTTTAATAGCTCTTTTTAATTTGGCCCACTATTGTTCACCCATTTTCTCCTAGTTCTTCCTCCAGGTACGTCCCCATTTTGACAAAGTCTATATTTATGAAATTCAAAACTCGCTTCTTCATGTGACTTCTCTGTAAACTATTCGCAATATCTAACCATACTGTCTGATGATCACTGGTGCTCAAGCAAGCCTCTACCCGAACATTAGAGACATTATCACTATTAGTAAGCACGAGGAAGAGTATCTCACCCTCCCTCGTAGGTTCCATTACCATTTGTTTGAGCAGAGCCCCTTGAAGGGCTTCCACTATCTCTCTACTTCTTGCAGATTCTGAAGAAGGGATGCTCCAATTCACATCCGGCAGATTCAAATCTCCAATGAGCATCACTTCTCCCTTCTTTCCCACCTTTTGGATGTCTTCAACCAGATCTCTATCCAGCTCTTCTGTCTGAATCGGAGGCCTGAAGAGCACATGATGTAAATAGAAGTACAATCTTCCTTGTTAGGACAGCCCAAAACGCTTCTTCTTGACCCCATGTCTCTTGCAATACAGTTGCTTGGATATTGTTTTTGACATAAAGAGCTTCTCCTCCCCCTTTTCTGCCCTCCCTCTCCTTCCTTAACAAGTTATAGCCTGGGATGGCCACATCCCAGTCATGAGAATCAGTGAACCAGGTCTCCGTTACAGCAACAATATCCACGTCCACCTCCACCATTAGGACCTGCAGATCTGGGATTTTATTCTCCACACTACAAGCCCTTGTGGTCATAGCTTTCCAGCTGCTCATCCTAGTCACCTTTACTGCTTTTTTGAACTGATTAATTTTGTTACTTACTCTTCCCTCTTCCTGTTTCACCAGCCATCTTCTGCCACCCCTGCTCCCTAGTTTAAATGCCTGGTAACGTATGATCTGAATTTTTCACTTAGCAACATCTTTCTTGCCATAGACAAATGTAGGCCGTCCTTAGCATATAATCTTTTATTGCTCCATTCACTGCCCCAGGCTCCAATGTATCCAAATCACTTTCCTTACAACATTTATTGAGCCAGGCACTGAAATTATCTATATGGCATAGCCTTTCCTTTCCCTTTCCATGAACAGGTAATACAGGAAAGGCAACAGAAAGAAAAGGTGTTGTTAAGCGTGCAGGAAGTCTTTGCACTTGAGACCAATTGGTTTCTGAAAATTGCATCTTAAGATTGTCCAATAAGATCAATGTTATAAACTGGGAACTGGTTCCAGCACCAAGGTCCAATGCTCTATTTTCACCAAAACAACCTAGAATGTAGTAATATTATAGAACTGCATCATCATCATCAATGTCAATTTATTCATATTCTGCCTAAGGCAGCTCACAATAACATAAAAACTGCACCTCTAGAAACGTCAGTTGTGGAATTTGATGCCAGAAGATGTGGTCAAGGTATAGCTGGGTTTTAAAAAGGTTTGGAGGTAAGCTTGGGGACCAGCACCTCTTACTGCTGTGAGCAAAGAACAGGGAATCGACCTCTCCCTGCGGATCTGTTGGGCAGTTCTTCCAAGTGACCTGGTTTGGCCACTGTCAGAAATGGGATGCTGGGCTTGATGGACCTTTGGTCTGATCCAGTATGGGGCAGAATTAGTGGTTATCTTTTTTTTAATGTTCTTATGTTTCACAAAAACAAAACAGTCACAGAGCATTCCTGTATGGTCCCTTATTATCCCATCTCTGTTTTGTCAGAGCAATGCTAGATACCAAGCAGGGAGGAGGTAAGCCTGCCTCATCCTCCTAGCTCAGCTAGGAAAGCTTTCAGGGGAGTTTGGGAGGCTGAAGGAAAAGGAGGGGAGCCACAGGTGACAATGCTGATGGGAATTGTTTTTGAAATATCAGGTGGGTAGTAAGGGGGATAAATATACAAAGTTAGACAGGGGTCTGTCAGCTCCACCACATTTTCTATTCGGGCAGGAGAAGGGATGGAGGAGTTGTCGGTACCGCATTGTATCTGTATGTAGGTTGATCAGGACTCCTAGGTTTGGTTGGCCAAGTTAAGAGGCTAGCACTGAAAATCTGTACTAGCTGCCTAACCTTTTGCCCCCAAGCTAACCCTGCATCCTGGACTGCCTGGAATTTGAGCGGCTAAATTTCGCTACTCAAGAGCTGGCAGATTTCCAAAGCTTTTGATTTACCTAGCTAAGTCCTCACTTAGTCAGCTAGATCCTTATAAAAATCTTCCTAATCATAACATAGCAAATAATGACCCAAACTGGCTCATCCAGTCTGCTTCTACTCTAAGCTGTGAAAGCTTGACCACTTGCAGACTAGCACTTCTCACCCAAATCAGTTTTTGTTTTTTTCCTCGTTGGTTCTCTGTCATCCTGTGGAAATGAACACTAAACAGGCAGATAATCTAACTATCCATGCTCTAAGCAAACTGTTCATGGAATATGCTCAGATAATCAAAGCAAAACTACACTGACAGTTTTGCTTTGAATATTGCCCCATGAAAAGTACCTGCACTAATTTGTGCCTGCCTTTTGTACAGATGCTTTTTCAGGGACAATTACAAGGATAGCTCTGATTGGTCTCCCCTGACCTAATCCTGTCCTGGGATGCCTCCAAAGCCATGCGGTTAAAACCCCATACACAGGTGTTTTTACCAGCAGAGGGTAGGCAACAATAAAAATGTCTATTTCCATGGGTAAAACTGGTTTCTATTATTGTCCTCCCAGAGCCCCAAACTTAATCTAGCACCCGTCCTTTCCCTGCATATCTTGCCTCCCAGTTTTGTGCAAGGTTGTTCCCTGAACATCCAGCCTCCTAGATCCCCATGGCCTTGCTGGACAGTACCCAGCCATCCTCTGTCTGCTGGCACTAAATCAATTGGTTTCTGGAGAGTTGCAGCCTCCTGGGACCAACCTGGCAACTCCAGAGTCAGCAGTATCATTAGGTCGTGTGTGCGCGTAACCTGTGCTTATCACTTCTCCTCCTGCCCTAGAGAAAGCAAAGGGAAGATTGTTTGCAATACTGCAGCCTTCCCACCCTGTTCCTACCACTGTCAGGGAAAGGCTTCAGCCGGGAGACGAAATGCCAGAGCCTTAGTAACAGAGCCAACCTGTGAACTGGCGATAAGCAGGCCCAGGAGCCGAGAGACAAAGAAGGGAGACGATGGCCACTAACCCAAGGATAAAAGTTAGCAAGGGTACATTCAAAGCACCTGTGTACTTTGCATCTATTTGTGCGGGCGGCAGAAGGTGGTAAAATAGTGCATGGATTTTTGAAAATGCCACAGATACACCCATTGTTCGAACTTAAACACGCCCAGGGAAACTCCTCTTCCTTACCCAGCTAAAAGCATGCACACTGTGGAAACCCAGAGGGACGTTTTCAGCCAAGCTATTTTACCCTCCCTGCAATGTGGATTTATTCTCTCTCTCACACACACACACACAGAGTACCAGTTCTGCCTGCATCCCAATCAGCTGGGCCCCCAAAGTGTTATCTCTCTTAAGCTTCCTCTGAGAACCAGTGGCCAGAATTCATCATCAGTGACCTCCTCTTCACCCGACCTTTCACTGAGCTCGGCTTCCCGCACTCTTGCTCAAGGCTTCAGCTGGTTTGGAGGCTACGCAGGCTGTGTTCATGACATCTTGCCACACTGGGCTGCCTCAAGCAACTTAGCAATACGTTATCTTTCTTGTGAAAGTGAATTTCTAGAGAGACAGCAGAGGACCAAAGTGAAGAAGGACAAATCTGCTTCACTTTTTTGAAGGAGTTAATAAACATGTGGATAAAGGTGAACCAGTAGATATAGTATACTTGGATTTTCAGAAGGCGTTTGACAAAGTTCCTCATGAGAGGCTTCTAGGAAAAGTAAAAAGTCATGGGATAGGTGGTGATGTCCTTTCATGGATTGCAAACTGGCTAAAAGACAGGAAACAGAGAGTAGGATTAAATGGACAATGTTCTCAGTGGAAGGGAGTGGACAGTGGAGTGCCTCAGGGATCTGTATTGGGACCCTTACTGTTCAATATATTTATAAATGATCTAGAAAGAAATACGTTGAGTGAGATAATCAAATTTGCAGATGATACAAAATTGTGCAGAGTTGTTAAATCACAAGCAGATTGTGATAAATTGCAGGAAGACCTTGTGAGACTGGAAAATTTGGCATCCAAATGGCAGATGAAATTTAATGTGGATAAGTGCAAGGTGATGCATATAGGGAAAAATAACCCATGCTATAATTACACAATGTTGGGTTCCATATTAGGTGCTACAACCCAAGAAAGAGATCTAGGTGTCATAGTGGATAACACATTGAAATCGTCGGTTCAGTGTGCTGCAGCAGTCAAAAAAGCAAACAGAATGTTGGGAATTATTAGAAAGGGAATGGTGAATAAAACGGAAAATGTCATAATGCCTCTGTATCGCTCCATGGTGAGACCGCACCTTGAATACTGTGTACAATTCTGGTCGCCGCATCTCAGAAAAGATATAATTGCGATGGAGAAGGTACAGAGAAGGGCTACCAAAATGATAAGGGGAATGGAACAACTCCCCTATGAGGAAAGACTAAAGAGGTTAGGACTTTTCAGCTTGGAGAAGAGACGACTGAGGGGGGGATATGATAGAGGTGTTTAAAATCATGAGAGGTCTAGAACAGGTAGATGTGAATCGGTTATTTACTCTTTCGGATAATAGAAAGACTAGGGGGCACTCCATGAAGTTAGCATGGGGCACATTTAAAACTAATTGGAGAAAGTTCTTTTTTACTCAACGCACAATTAAACTCTGGAATTTGTTGCCAGAGGAGGTGGTTAGTGCAGTTAGTATAGCTGTGTTTAAAAAAGGATTGGATAGGTTCTTGGAGGAGAAGTCCATTACCTGCTATTAAGTTCACTTAGAGAATAGCCACTGCCATTAGCAATGGTTACATGGAACAGACATAGTTTTTGGGTACTTGCCAGGTTCTTATGGCCTGGAGTGGCCACTGTTGGAAACAGGATGCTGGGCTTGATGGACCCTTGGTCTGACCCAGTATGGCATGTTCTTATGTTCTTATGTACCCTCGCCTTACAAAAGGGGCTGCACGCCCGTTTAGGACCATATTTCCCTCTGGTCTCCCCCATTCCCCCACTGACAAGGGGGCGAGGCAATCTCTGTACTCTTTATGTAACTCTCTTTTCCTCTTGCTGCCTCTTTCTTACTGATGCTTTCTTTCTCTTTGCCTTGCTCTCCATTTCCGTTTCTTTCTTCTTGTTCGTCTCTCTGGGGTCCATTTTCAGCTGCTGGATGAACGCATCCAGCTACCTTTGCTGGAATATTCAGCGGTGCAAGCACACTGCTATCTAGAAGTTAGCAGGATAACTTTATCCGGATAACTTTAGGGCTGCTCTCTGGTGACCCTAAATTTGTCCAGCTACATTATCCACATCATGCTGAAAATCAGCATTATTTGGTTAATTCCCCCAGATAAAGTCCCTCCACCCTGGAACACCCTCCAAACTGCCCTTGACATAGCCAGATAAGTTTTTAGCTGGCTAATAATTTATCTAACTTTGCCAGGGGAGGTCAAGCTGGCAGGATTTTTAAATCCCATGGTTTGTCCAGTTATGTCTGGACTTAGACATATAGCTTTAAATACTGACCCCTCTGCCTTTAGCCAAAATGTAATACTGCTTGGAACAATCTGGAACGTTCTCTTTTCTTTCTGATCTGGATGGATTTTAGTCTCTTTAGATGTGGTATTTCCTCCAGCTGTCATCATGGGATGCTCCTCTGAAGCAGTTCCAGAGTCTTGTGGTGGGTGGGTGTATGCATGGGAGCTGAGCTGCTAACCCAGAAGGAAATTCCTCACTGCTAATCTTGGACTGTTCCTGGTTTTGCACTTACACAGGAGAATAGAGGATGTCCTCAGTGAAATAATAAAAAAAATCCCCACACATCCAAGGGACCTCAACTATCTGCACATGGGAGCATTAGAAGGCAAAGTTGCCTGGGGGAACCTCCAAGCACAACCCCCCCCCCCCCCCCACTCCACTTTATAAGATGTTTGGGAGGTATCTAGAGACGTCACTATACTACAGCTTCATGCCTGAAACAAGCTTTGCTCTTGAAACAGTGCATTTTAGGCCATCTCTGCGCTCTAAGCATTGCATGGCACCACCAGCTCTGGGCCCGAGTTAATGCACGGCACCAACAGCTCGGTGCATGAAGCCCACTCAGCTTTTTTCTAGCTCATAAGGCCAGGTCAGACCCGTTGAAGCCAATCAGATTCAGGAAGCTTTACTAGCAAGACGATGTGTCTGTGTTTTGCCAAAAAGGGGTATATTTCAGAAGCTTTGCTGGGATATAATTGCGTAACTTCGGGAGTTTCGCAGGTGCAGCTGGCTATTTGGACTTTTCACTGAATGCAGCATATAAATATTTACAATCAATACAAATGAAATAAATCCATTATTTGAAAAGCTACCTGTAAAAGTGTAAAAAGCAGCCCTTCTTTTACATGCTTTAAAGAGAGGCAGTCCCGGGGGCATGGCGAGCATGCGTATTTTCCAGCACGTAAAGTCCATCTGCAGAAACAGATGATGAAAGACAGGGCACTTACTTTTGTGCCCGCGGTACAATTTAACACATTTCCAAAGAGAAACTGCCCACGTAGCTTCTCCTTGGAAGTCTGCAAAAACTTACGTGGGTACAAAAGTAGCCTTGTACCTTGCTGCTAACTGAACACTGCCCCGAAAGTGGTTAAAAATAAAAGACCTATAAAACAGTAAGATAAAAGCAAAGAACAGAAAAGGCAATTCCTGGGTCCTGGTGATGTTCAGTATTGTCTCTGATCAGATTCTGATTCTGGCCTGCGGGCAGGACCTCGCATGTTTTGCTTCTCTAGCTGCTGTCTCCCTCCCTCCCTGAGGATTAGATGGAGTTGTCCCTGCCTGTTCATTTGTCTTTGATGCTCCCTTGTCAGCCGGAGAGCAATGTGCTTCGCCTACTTTTCCACATCACAGGAGGAACTGGGTTTCTGTTTCTATTCTTCCACCACTGGAAGGCGGTTTTGCTTTTATCCCAGGCATCTTTTTTTGGACATTTTAATCCGTCTCCTTCCCTCTGGCACCTGGTATGCACCGCCCGTAGCACGTGTAAGAAAACATTTCTTGTAAACAGGCCCCCCCATCGTCTGTGTAAGCAGGAAAAAGCTGCACAACGTGACACGCTGCCAAGTGTCACAGGTCTAGGCCGAGCTCCATCCTGTGCTCTGGGACCTGCTGACACAACCAGACAGACTGACCCAGGGGAGCATGCCAAAGCAGAGAAGGGTTCCCCCCACCCAGGGCCTAATATGAATAAGGCTTGTGTCGACAGTGAATCAGTCGTCTTATCTCTGCCACTTGCTGGCTCAGGTTGTTACACAAGAGGGCAGATCACAGACTTTTCCTGACTATACCAGTCTGCGGAGCGGGGCGAGTGGGCGGGGGAGGGGTGAGGGATGGGAGAGCTTCGTAAAGAAGGGAAAAACAGAAGTGTTCCTGCGTATGCTGTGCATCACTGTGTGCTGTGCCTGGGTCTAAATATATGTACGATGTGTGAATGTGTGCGTCGGCAACAAGGCACCGCACTTTGTAATTGTTTCCATTGCACCGCATGTAAGGCAATTTGGCAATTCGTTTCAGTGGGGGACGAGTGTTTCACCCGGTAAATCAGCCACCTGATAACTGCCTTGCTGAAAGCCGGCAAGTTGTTTCACAAAGTGGTCCACTAAGCCTGCGTGGAGAGGCGGCATTTCCCGAGGCAGGTTTTGGATGGGGAGTGGGGGGGGAAAGTTTGCATTGTCAAATCTTTGCGCGCTGGTGCTCCGTTCAAAAAAGTAACCAAAAAAGCAGGTGCAAATGTCCACGGGTGCTCGGTGCCCGTAGACATTTCAATATGAAAGTGCATGCCTGCCTTTTCTTTTGACATGTGGATCAAAGCCGGGGGAGAAAGAGGACCCAGGGGCTTCATCCCGGTGCAGAGTTTGAAAATTTCCCACTCTGCATATCGCTCGGGAAGACTTGGACAGACTGCCAGGCTGAGACAGGTCCCCAAATGGTGGAGCCAGATAAGGAAACCAAAGGACGTGTACAAAAATAACTAAAGAAAGAAGCCTCAGGGCCTAACTTTAGAAAGTATTTACTCGAGGAAAAGTGTGTTTTACTTGCGTAAGTAGGTGTTTGAAAACTGCTACAACATATACCACTGAGTTGTCCATAGGATTTACTCGGGTATGTGCACTTTGAGTAAATCGCTTTTAAAAATTGCTATGATAGTATGTTCCATTTATTCATATGACTCCTTATCTTGCAAAGGCTGGACACCCCAAAAACGGGAAGAGACCGAAAGAGAGCGATAAGGACCGATGAAAAAGCCAAGAGAGAAAGGGATGGCAAGGGAAATAAGAAAGGAAAAAAAAAGAAGAGGAGACCGGGAGAGGCAGAGGGAAGGAGAGAGGCAGATAAGGTGGACCCAGGCATCTCTCCCTGTACGCACCGAGTGAGGTGAGCAATCATCAACTGCACCCCCAAAATGCCAAGACGCGTGTGAAGAGCGTCTGCCAGCCCCGGCGCAGTAACTTCCAGCAGCCTGCGAGCTGGGATGTGCAACCGCACAGTCCCCAGGGACCCGCCTGCCGCTGTACACGCTGCGTGCTGGGGGAGATGTTGTACGTGAGTGTAACTCTATGTCTGAGAGCAGTATAAGAGGAGGGGAATTTCCAAATGGATTTTTGAGGGTAAAGCGGTGCTGTACCCACAGAAACAGCTCTTCAGAAAATTGCACAACTGATACCTGTGTAACATTACAAGCAATCACACCGCATATAGGGCAGGGGCAGGGTGGAATCTGGGTGGGGTTGGGTAACTGTGTGTGGGGGTAGTTTTCCCGGGATAGTTTTCAACTTGCAGGCAAAATTGAAAATGAGTGTAACTCATTGAAGTGAGTACACTCAATAGAGAAGCTCAAGGGGGTCCGCAGAGCACGGGAGTGGGAGAGTCTCCCATGTTCTGCTTGGCAGGTGTTCCTTAGAGGCAATCCTTCCCCGTCAATCATTCTAAATATTAAAAAATTAACAGCAATAAGCCCCTCATACCATAGACAATCTGTGCCTGAAGTAAGACTGTAAGAGATATTGAGATCTACTGAGGTGAGGGATGGACAGTGTGGAAAGGTCCAGGGAACCTGAGACAGTCCCATCTCATCGCAGACCGTCCAGGGATGAGTACCCTAACCTCAAGTGATTCTTACAGCCTGAGAGGAGACACGTGAGCCACCTATCCCTGACTGCAATCCTCAGAGATAGGGGCTCGATCATAGCAAGCCAGACAAAACTACAACAAAGAACCTCTGGAAACTGTGTGAAAACACAAAAGTCTGCTGAGTATCCTGGCTGTCTAATGATGAACTTGGGTTCAGGTCAACCAAAGTTCTGAAGGTCTGACTCAGTGTGTAGAGAACTCAAAGTCTGTCAGAGCCCTTTGCAGGGAGGGCCAAATCAAGGGCAGAGTTCGGCCTCAGTTCCTCCACTTACCTGCCGTGCACATCAGCTGCTGTTTCTCTGTAGGTTAGAAAGGTTCAGTGGCTGTCAGGAGGCCTGGAATACCCACATAAAAACTACGAAAGGTTTTTTTTTAAGGATGACGGATCCCACTCATAAAGGTGCATAGTGCACGCGAACGTAACCTCTGAAACCTGTCCAATCCACACCTCTGGGAAGGACTCCTCACAGTCTGGCTGAAAGCATGCATGATTTTTAGTTTTCAAAAGGATGCGCATAAGTCAAGCCCTCCGAAGAGGAGGTGTAGCTTTGCGCGAGTGAATTTCTCTGCATACTTGGACAAATACCCGAGTATTGAAAACATTTGACAGAGTAGGTTACTATAAAATTGCCCACCCTAAAAGCATGTGCAAGTGTACAGACACAAATTGCACCCTTCATAAAGGAGGCGGTAACATTACATCTGTGAATCTGAGTGTGTACTGGGTCACATATCCGTACATTTTCAAAGGGAACATATTTGTTTAAAATTCTTCATAGTCTGCATATACATTGTACATACAGGCTTTACTACTATGCAGGAGTTACAAAAGTACTCTGTTAAAGACAAAATCGTTATGTTCTCACTTCCTTCCAGATGTTAAGTGCTAAGAAGGAATGTCTTTATTGCAGTATATTTAGTGATGCAGCACTATATATAATATACACTTGCTGGGTAGACCAGGTGGACTATGCTGGTCTTTATCTTTCATCATTCACTGTATTGCTCTGTATAAGAGAATGGCATGGATGAGAGTTCCTGGTGGATTCCCTGTGAGTGCCTGGCTAAGCAGGATCAGGCCTGGATAGTACCTGGATGGCAGCCTACTAGGACATCCCAGGTGACCAGTCAAGGGAAACTAATGATCCAACCAAGCAGACCAAATTCTTACTGTCAGCTTGATACAGTAACATTCATTTGAAGATTTCTCGTCTGTAACGAGCTCGCTGCGCACAATTCGGACGCGTAAGGCAAACCAGCGATACAGTCTCCAGTTTTGCGCGTCCGTAGCACTTCTTAAAACAGACGCGTAACCCCTTCCCCACCCGGCATGTAAATGAACGAATTAGATGTATAATGAAGGAATTAGCTATTCCCCTCCGATACCGTAACGCGCGCTCAGGTTATCTCATTAGTAACGCACTGTTTTGCCGCGGCCGTAACGTCTTAGTTTACCGCCTCCCCCTAGTAGGAGTTAGGATTGTGAGTCTAGTAACAAATCCATCGACACCGCTTAAGACACTCAAAAACAATAAAACACAATAAAAAAAAAAAGCGATACAGAGATGATCGAGAAAATGTAATGCTGTGGGACACATAAAACCTGTCAGAAAAAAAAATAAAAATTTTTAAATACCTGTCGGAGGGCCGCGTGGGTCCAGGCGGCGGCGGCGGGAGCCGGGTGGTCGCGTGTTAAATCTAGGCCGCGGGCGGGTGGGCGCCTGTTCCAGGCGGCAGCGGTGGCGGCAGCGGTGGCGGGGGGACACGCGTTAGTTCGAGACGGTCGATGGGCGGCGGGTGGTCGCGTGTTAAATCTAGGCCGGGTCGCACAGGCGCGCATTCATTCATCCAGGCGGAGGAGCCAGCGGCAAAAGCCGCCGGCTCCGCCTGAATGAATGCGCGTCTGTGCGACCCCTGCGATTCGGCGCTCAAAGCAGTCACAGCATTCATTCACTGCCGGTGGGGGGGCAGCCCCCACCGGCAGTGAATGAATGCGACCCCTGCGATTCGGCGCTCAAGGCAGTCATATGCTGTGACGTCACGGCATGTGACTGCCTTGAGCGCCGAATCGCAGGGGTCGCACAGGCGCGCATTCATTCAGGCGGAGCCGGCTGCTTTCGCCGCTGGCTCCTCCGCCTGGATGAATGAATGCGCGCCTGTGCGACCCGGCCTAGATTTAACACGCGACCACCCGCCGCCCACCGACCGTCTCGAACTAACGCGTGTCCCCCCGCCGCCACTGCCGCTGCCGCCTGGAACAGGCGCCCACCCGCCCGCGGCCTAGATTTAACACGCGACCACCGGGCTCCTGCCGCCGCCGCCTGGACCCACGCGGCCCTCCGACAGGTATTTAAAAAAATTTTTTTTGAACACTCAGGTTTTTACATATTTTGGTATTTTTTTTTTTCACTTCCTGGTGCCTGTCATTTGAAATGACATTTGAAATGACAGGTACCAGCGCACCCTGGTTACTGTATAGGCGCTGTATTAAGCGCCTATACAGTAAAATGGGTTACGCGGGCATAACCCTTCCCTACCGCTTTAAAGCCACGGCATGCATTTGCATGCGATTAGAGAAGAGTATCGGGGAGTTAGTGAAGAGAACTGTGCGTGCGGGGAGGAAGGGTGCGCCTGACACTGCCGCACTGTTATTACCGCGGCCTTACAGGATCGACCCGATAGTTAGCACAAGAAAGAACCATTTAGCCTTGCCTACGTTACTCTAGCTGAAAAAATGCCCCAGCTGTTAGCCGTGCAAAGCTTGACCTCCGGCAAGATATGGCTCCTTATTCTTTGTGGTCTCCACCATTCCTGGTAGATGAGCAGATGCCTGTGCCTAAACTAATGCCCATTTCATTTAGCCTTTCTGTCCTTTACTCTGGCAATCTGTCTCTGTAGCAGGCAGGCTGAAAGTCTGTCCCTGCTTTGGATGCCTTGTAGAAAGTGCGGAATACAAGGGAAGCTAAATAAATAAATAACTCGTCTGCACATCTGCGGGGAGACTGTTCCAGGCCTCCGCCACCCTCTCAGCTCCCTGTCCATCCAATTTTTTTTTACAGACGATGCCACGAATCTGCCAGGTTATGGAGTTTTGTACAGGTTGGAGTGGTGCAAAGTGGATTTGTCTGTCTCTATCAAAGAAACATGCAATACACGGGAAGGTTTCTATCACATCCATCCCATCCCCTTTCCCTGCTCTCCTCCAGTGAATCGATTTTTAGTTCCTTAAGGCTCTCTTGTGCAGGGTGTGTGTTGCAGGCCCTGTCCCATTCTGCCAACGCTTCTTTGAACTGTTTCCTCTTCTCGATGCCAGACACAGTGCTCGAGATGGGGGCAGGGGGTCTCACCAGTGACCTATCCAAGGGCGATATTATCTCCTCTCTTGCTGCTGACGACGCCTATTCCTAAAGCACCCGAGCATGTTGTTAGCCTGTTCCAGCAATTGCCCAGGTGTCCTCGGGTCTCTCCTCTGCCCACTCCCCCCCAACAATATTTCTGCTCTCCTCGTCTTCTCTCTGCTCGCTCCGCTCACACCATCTCACCGCACCAGATTTCTCCCTGCTTGCGCCATCCCCCTGGAATGTTGCACCCCACCCCCTCCCTCCGGCATCCAAAACTCTCACTCTCTGCTGGTGGGCAGAGCAGCGGGCTACAAACTAAGGAAGCCAGGATCCGGATCCCGCTGCTGCTCCTTGTGAGCTTGGGCAAATCACTTTCCCCTCCACGGCCTCAGGTGCATACTCCGGGGCCAGGGAAATCTCCACAGTACCTGAATGTAATTCACCTCAAAGTGCCAACCAGCAGAATATTAAATTACATAAATCCCGATCCAAAGCCCCCTTACATTGTCAAACTGTCCTTTTGCCATACGCACTTTGTAACTCGTTTTCCATGCAGGCATCTGTGAGAAGTGAGGGCACAGACCTGGCGATCAGTGCACAAGCGCAGAAGCCTAGATATCATAAATGATTCTAAGTTATCAAGCACCCCTCAAATTAAAGCCTGGTTTTTATAAAGGACCATTAAACCCCTGTTACCACCTGCAGACTTTCGCTCTGTTGCCCAGGCTTTCTTAATGACGACTCTGGACTACTGCACTGCCACCCGTTTGGGTTTGTCACCATCCACCATGAAACTATTCCAGCTTTTGCAGAACGCTGCGGCCTGGCTCCAGCCCTCTCTGACCTACACTGGAGGGGCTCAATATAACGTTTTCATGCTGGCACATAAGCTCCTTGCCATTAACTTACTCCCCTGGATAAACGCCTTGCTGCAGAGATACCATCCAACTACAGCCCTCCACTCTTCACCGAGAGCTCTGCCGGAGGTGCCTTCTGCTCGATGGGCAGGAGGGGAGGCGCGGCCACAGACTGGAACGCTCTGCCTCGGGGATTAAGGATGACTGAGTGCACAAAGACATTTCAGAGATTATTAGAAACATTTCTAGTCAGGCTGATGGAACGTGCAGTGGCAAAGTCTTGCTTCCTTTTATGTATGTTCGGCTCTAAGCCGCCTTGGGCCTTGGTACTGGCAGCATATATATAAGTACAAATAAATAAATAAGTACATTTGACATGAACAGGCGTAAAGGAGGCATGTGTGTCGGGGGCGAGGGGGGTAATATAAATACACACACTTTTACAGATGCTTTCACTCCCCCGACCAAAACAGGCCCAACAGGAGGGCAACTGGCAATCAGAATTTACCCAAGCAAAACTGCCCTCGAGCAGACCAGAGATGCAACAAGGCAATGGAGAAGGATAACGGTGAGGAATCAGGGAGGGGAGGTAGGGGAAGTGACAGTGCTGCCTACTTTCTAAGCCATCAGACAGACACCACCGGGCCTTTCCCTAATTCTGCAGTCCTGAGCTCTTTGCATGTTGGTCCCCGTCCCCTTTAACGATGCACTGTCGGGGCACAATCACACATGGAATCTGTTGCCAGAGAATGGGGTCAAGTCTAGTAGAGGAGGTTTGGACGAGCTTCTGAAGGGCAGATGCATCACCAATTATTAGCCCGGGAACACTTGAGGGGCCTCAACAGGGAATGGATCTCCCCATTAGGTTCTGCTGGGCGGCTTCCCTGAGACCTGGACTGGCCACTGTCAAGAACCAGGATGCTGGGCTCGATGGACCATTTGTCGACACAGCATGGCCATTTCTTATGTTCTTCTGTCTTGGATGCTTTTCGGTCAGGATTGCAGCCCGACCACAGCACAGAAATAACTTTAGTTTCCCTGCTCAGTGAATTACATCGTGACGCAGGCAGGTACGGGACTGACATCACTGCCCTGACAATGAAAGAAAATCTGGGCAACTCCCATGTGGAGCCCACAAGTCTCTATCTGATCTCCTATATTATTTAATACATTATTTGTTACCACTGGGCCATATTATTAAAGAATTTGCAACAAAGATACTCTTCCTAACATTGTGGCCTAATAGAGGTAATTGAATAAAAACTGTAAATAATTGTTTGGAGACTGTTAGTGGACTAGGACTCATAAATTAAGTTTGTACCGCAGGAAAACAGAAATATCATGGGGGAACAGGCATCTATTCCCCAACCCCAATTTACTGCTGGAGGGAGAGATTGTCATTAATGCTGCAGGACATCATTTGGGTGCAATTATGAACTCAGAACTAAATATGGAAGCCCATAATTCCTCCATTGCTGAGAGTGCCTTTGTTAAACTTAGGGCAGAGTATTGTTTTTTTAAGAGGTATCTGGACTAAAAACGGTGATGCGTGCCTCCCTGTTCTATTCAGCCTCCTTTACTGCAATGCACTGTAGACAGAGCTACAGATTCATCTGAGGCCCAAACTACCACTGATGCAAACGGTGCTGCCCATGTATTAGCAGGCTGTAAATATAGGGCACAGATCAGACTACGGTACAGAATGGCAATCCCCAGTTTAAAGCATTAAATAACAGGGATCTCTTCTATTTACAAAGCCGCCTCGTATGTTCTCCACCTGGACGTGTGCTAAGATCTGCGCATACAGCTCAACTCTGTTTTCTCTCCCTGACTAACATAAAATTGGTCAAAAGCAGAGGGAGAACCTTTTCTTGTGTTGCTCCTTATTGGACTCTGCCTGGAGAACAATCAGCTGACTTTGAGAAAAGAAGTAAAGACTTGCTTATTTAGTCAAGCATTTGATCCCTCGGCTCTGCTCCTTTTTTTCACGTACACTAGAAATAACTTGATTTTATGAATGATGAGGCACTGCCTTAGCTGCTCTGGTTCGGTGGTGCTTTCTTACTATGCTTATTTGTGGGTTTTGTACTTTATCGAGATTTTTTTTATTCTGTGTATTGTATTCAGTTTTGGGATAATTTGTGGGGGGTTTTATTACTATCTGTTTTTAATCATGATGTTTTTTATTATTGCTTCTTTATTTTCTTGCTGTTCACCACTTTGGTTACAATTAGAGGAAAAGCAGACTAAAAGAACTGCATAAATGAATTAATAAATATGTAAGTTGGTTGAGTCTGCGTTGTTAGTTTTGTGTATTTTATGGACGTTTTAATTATGATCTACCGAGAAAGGAGGATAAAGCAGAACATAAATGTTTTTAAAAGTAAAGCATACACCATCCCAGTTGTTTTCTAACCCTTGGTGCCTTAAATAGGGCACCAAATACGGAAATATTTAATAACAACAACATTATTACTATTAATAAATACGCAGCGATAGGGAAAGAACAAGACACAAAGAAAGTGAGGACAGAAGAATGCAAAACGGAAGGATGACCACTAAATGTTCTATTTTGGGAGAGCTGCGGTTGGAACATGAACTGGTCCTGAAATAGCCGTGCGTAATCAGGGGCCCCAGACGTTCCCAGGGCTGTGCTACTCCGCCGGGGCTCGGCGAGGTCTTCCCCCAGCATTCCAGCCCCGCTGCGTAATCCACCGGAAGCCTGCGCTATCAGCCCAGAGCACGAGAGACAGCGGGAAGGCGAGAGAGGTGACACGAGAGGCTGGAAATTCAAGGACCAGCGAGGCCACTGACCCCTAGGGCTCAAACCCACCCACTCTCGAGACCTCTCACAGCTCTGGCTCGCTGAGGCGGGACAGGCTCGTCAGGTTTCGTGGCAGCAAGGACACGCGTGCATCATCCACGCTACAGAGACAAGGTACTGCCCCGGCCCAGGACAGCATCCACTGGGAGAAAAACCCTTAGTGCTACTGCAATAAAACACTGCCTGCTAGTGCTCTGTCAGGCTAATATAATAATGCTGGTCTAAATTCTACAAAACCTGTAACCGGACAAATATTTGGAGATCTTCAGCCTGCGGCAACTTTTCTTTCATTCCAAAAAAAACCCAAAAACCCCTATTCAGCTCGTGCAAAGGGATACTCAGTTCTGTTCCGCCTAATTGTTATTACCTTTGCAAATTTTGCAGGCTAGAGGCCGGCGCCATTAAATCCTCGGTCCAGTGGGTCCTTTCCTGCAGTTTCCTCCACCCACTGACCGCTGTCTCTCTCCTTTAAAATTGGCGCTCTCCTCCATTTTCATTCCCGCAGTAATGCCCCGGGCCAGTCCCTGTGACATCACCACCATGTGGTGATGTCACCTGTGAATCGGGCAGTGAGGGAGAAAGGGGTTATTCCAATCCAAAAAAGGCAGCGATGAGGGGACACGATCACACACAGGTACTCATTATTCATTTGCAGTTTTAATCACCATTCCCGGGATCACGGCAATGGGCAGGCAAAAATTGTATAATACAAATGAGAAACGTAAGTGGTCAAAAGCAAAATAGCAACCATCAAACCATAACAACTGTGCAAGGAAACAAAAGCCTGGCAGGCAGCAGTTCTCTCTGACTGTCTTGTGAAACAATGTTGGCACTGTGAAGTTTTGAAAAAAAAATGTCCTTTATTTATCCCGTTACGTAGCAATCGCTAAGCCCTGCTGGTTCTTGCAGCTTCAAAATAAGTCTCTCCAGGCGCTGCCTGTTCTCACAATGCCTGGCTCACTGCAACTGTTATATAATCAGCCGTGGTAAGTCACAGTGCAGCACCGCAACATGGTATCATGCCGTATCACAGCGGGGAATCACAATGTAGCACAAGATCATATTGGAGCAGCAGGCACAAGCTCAGATAACAGCAGCAAAGCACAGTGCAACACCACAGCATGGCACAATGCCATACACCAGCAGCAAGGTACAATGCCATACACCAGCAGCAAAGCACAGTGCAACACCACAGCATGGCATAATGTCATAAACAGCAGCAAGGTACAATGCAACACTACATGGCACAGCATGGCACAATGCCATACACCAGCAGCAAGGTACAATGCAACACAGCATGGCACAATGCAACACTACATGGCACAGCATGGCACAATGCCATACACCAGCAGCAAAGCACAGTGCAACACCACAGCATGCAGAATGCCATACACCAGCAGCAAAGCACAGTGTAATTCCACAGCATGGCATAATGTCATAAACAGCAGCAAGGCAAAAGGCAACACCACAGCATGGCACAATGCCATACACCAGCAGCAAGGTACAATGCAACACTACATGGCACAGCATGGCACAATGCCATACACCAGAAGCAAGGTACAATGCAACACTACATGCACAGCATGGCACAATGCCATACACCAGAAGCAAGGTACAATGCAACACTACATGGCACAGCATGGCACAATACCATACACCAGAAGCATGGTACAATGCAACACTACATGGCACAGCATGGCACAATGCCATACACCAGAAGCCAGGTACAATGCAACACTACATGGCACAGCATGGCACAATGCCATACACCAGAAGCAAGGTACAATGCAACACTACATGGCACAGCATGGCACAATGCCATACACCAGAAGCAAGGTACAATGCAACACTACATGGCACAGCATGGCACAATGCCATACAAGCTTTCCAGACACAATCTAATGACACATTCCAAGGACACAATCCAAGGACTCCTCAAAACATTCAGCCATTAATCATGCCATTTGTACATAACTTGTAATTTGACTTGTATATCGTTTAACCATTTATTCTTTCCTATTTCTTCCTCTTCTCCAAGTTCTGCTACCCTTGTTATTGTAACTGTACCTTCGGTCACCTCAGTTCTAGTTTGATGTATTTAATGCACTCCCGTTTCATGTAAACCAGCAAGATATGTTCTCATGATTGCCGGTATATAAAAACCTTAAATAAATAAATAAATAATAAATACACCAGCAGCAAAGCACAGTGTAATTCCACAGCGTGGCATAATGTCATAAACAGCAGCAAGGCAAAAGGCAACACCACAGTATGGCACAATGTCATAAACAGCAGCAAGGCAAAAGGCAACACCACAGCATGGCACAATACCATACACCAGAAGCAAGGTACAATGCAACACTACATGGCACAGCATGGCACAATGCCATACACCATTAGCAAGGTACATTGTAATACTGCAGCATGGCAGTTTTGTCATAATGCAGCAGGAAAGTACAATGTAACTTCACAGCATGGCAAAATGCCATACAGTAACAGCAAGATACAATGTAACACCACAGCATAGTGCAATGCCATACAAAAGTAACATGGCAGATGCCCCATTGCTACACTATACAGAAGGAGCAGTAGCAAAACAGCTTGGCTGAAGGGATCAGTAGCTACTTTAAACCAGTGGCTATATATGACCCGCACATACAGGTAGAGTATTGACACTAGGACACTGGGTGCTATTGAGTTTGTCTGTTTTCTTACTTTCAGCCAAAAAAGGGGAGGAGAGACTAAGGAACTGATGATTTCATTTCATAGTTACTAAGAAATTTCCTGCCCAGAGGGAAGAGGAGGGGGAGGAGGAGGTCTGTATGGATATAAAGTGAGAGAACTCAGCCACTGGCAGTGCAACAGCTGGAGCCAGCAGTTAGAGCAGAGCTGGGAACCAGTGGCAGGACACCGCAACTGCACCTACTGTCAGACACAGCCGCACCAGCGACCTTCAGGTAAGAAGCAGGATTCCACGACGCCGTCACCCAAACTCGCAGGGAGAACCAGGAACTCTGCAGGACGGGTGCAGGGACCAAGCGAGGGCGGGAGCTGTTTCAGGGTCTTCCTTGGATGTGAAGGGAATCTCAGAAGGAGATATTGGGGCTGTCAGCAAGAGCAATTAGGAAGAAACTTCTAAGGGGTCTCAGAGGAAGTGTACAAGGTGGTTGCAGTTCTTGTGGGTCACAGAACAAAAGCACTGGGTTAAGTTTCATGAGGCAGCTTTGCTCCCTTTAGCTGCAAACTAAAATGTCCTCTTCGCAGGTCTGCCACTATATCATCTCTCTCTGCTGCAACCTATAAAAAAAAATTCAACTGTGCAACTTTTCCTCCCTCAGCATTGTTAGGACCGTATTCTCCTTCACACGCCTCTTCGTTGGCTCCTTTCTGCTTCCACATTAGTTCAAGCTACTCCTTACCTACATTTGCCACAAAGCGCCAGGCTCTCTCATCTTCCCTGATGTCCCTCCCATCACCTTTGTTCATCGGGCAAGCTGTGCCCTTCTCCGTTGCTTTTTCCGTGCTTTCTGCCTTGGGGCACTGTGCGCCTGCCACAGCCTTCCTGAGTTGGTGCTTCTTGCTCCATCTCTGGCTGGGGGTCAAGTCCCACTTACAGATCCATCGCTTTGAGATTGCTTTCAAATTTAACTCCCCCCCCCCCCCCCCCGCCCCGATTCTTCCTGATCTTCAGCCTTTTGCAGTGATTACCAGAAATTGTTTGTCTTGTAAGCTCCATGGAGCTCCTTTATGTATCTGTACAGCACTATGCATTCCTAGTAGCGCTATAGAAATGTTAAGAAGTAGTGGCAGTAGCAGTAGTAAATGTGCAGCAGAGGAGCAGGAAACGTAAGCACATGTGTAGCTGTTGGGCAAGACGGAGTCCACCCTGCCTGCTTAAAAAGTGCTGACTGGCTGTACCATAAATAACTCTGTGACTGCGAGCACAAGCACCCGAGAGATAAGAATTAGAAGTAAACCTAGAAACAAAGACTATGCTGGCAGGCCCATCAGTTGTACCCAGTTTTATCCACGGCAGAAACACCGGAGATCCCTCACTTCCTCGCAACAAAAAATAGTTACTCCAGTGGAAGGTCAGGCGGCTCAGCTGTCCGAGTACAAGGCCTTTAAACATTCACAGCCAATCGGTGGGCTGCAGACATGAACGAAAGATAAAAGAATGTGGGGACTCGGTGAGTGAAATTGCCTTTGCCTCCCGGCCACCACTTATGCAAGCCTTCAGGCCGTCTCTCTGCTTTCAATAGCGAGAAGAACAGAAGGGAACCAGCAGCCTCATGCGATACTACTTTATTTAGGCCTAAATCCATACAGAGCAGGCTCAGCTCCCTGGGCATGGTTTCTGACCATGGACTGCGTCTCCTTTCAGGATGAAGCTGCCAGTGACCGCCGTCGCATGCCTCGTCTTTGCCCTCGCCAACGGGAGCCTCCCGGCCCTCCAAAGGCGCCAGGAGGGTTGCCGAGCTGAGCACAGACTTCGGGATGAGAGTGTTTCCGGGAGGTTGGAAGTCTTCCGAGGACCGAAACGTGGCATTCTCACCCTACGGTGTTGCGGCTGTGCTAGGAATGCTGCAGGTGGGGGCCAAAGGGACCACCAGAAGCCAAATCAAGGAGGCCATGACGTATGGAATAGAAGGTAAGAGAAAGGGAATCTAAAGGCACATAATTCACACTTCTGGGGGGCTGACATGAGATCTCTCAGGCTAGTCTGACTTCAGATATATTGGGGACCTCCTTTAGACAGACGTGTAATTCCACCTTTTTGATTTATCACTATCAGACGTATTATTGATCCCCTCGTTTTAGGCTCGTATTAGGCTCATATATATTAGATGTATCCACTTCAAACATACTGGAGCCTCCTTTTAGACAGATCAGGCTCAGACATGTTGTGCGTCCCTCCTTTTTCATGGATCAGGCTCAGAAACATCAGCGTCTTTCCTTGTATAGATCCAGCTGAGAAATGACAGGCTCTCCTCTTTTTCATTCACCGTACAGGGAGCCATTTTCATAGTGTTTACCAGTCCTGTCTTCTGTTGTGCAGACAAAGGTGTTTGCCACAGGCCACGAGGCACTGAGGAGACGGCGAAAGGAGATCAAGGGCTCCTGGAACCTGGACGTGGTCAGCCACGGCAGACGCCCTCTTCGTGCAGAGAGACATGAAGCTGGCCAACGGTTTCATGAAGAGGTTCCTCAGGCTTTCCACCAGATGGTCAAACAAGTGGACTTCACCGAGGATGGAGATGGCCAGGTTCATCATCAATGACTGGGTGAAGATCACACACAGAAGGTGAGATGACTGCACAACACCTCACTTATTGCTCTTCATAATGAAATAGAAAGAGTTGCAATCTCATTTTAACCAGATTAGCTTTAGGCAGATTTGCAGTGGACCCTAACCAGCTGAAAATTCCCCTAAATCTACCTGGACAAATCCTGACCAGTTAGATTTAGGGCCTTCTATTTGTGTGATCGGGGTTGAGTGGCTAAAGTGAAATCAGTACTAAGCGGTTAAATTGTAAACCTGCCTTGGACAAGCCCCTCTGAGGCCCATGCATTTCTGCCAAGTCACGGGTCAGATTCATTAGGCTTTTTCTCCCATTTGGGGGTCTATGGGAAAATGCTTTGATGAATCACGCCCCAAGTTGGCCAGCTTGTGAATTTAAAGTTGAGGGAAACTTTTCAATACAGAGTTTTAATCTGCCTAACTCCTAAAGTTAGCCTTTGAAAATTGGCCACCCTGTGGCCTGAGGCCGGCACATGTGAAGGAATGGCTGGAAAGATGTCAGAACTTTCTGCGCCTGGTTATTGGTGCCAGTCTTGTATAAGGACAGGGAGTGGATGCAAAAGAGTAGGAGGAGATGAATCGTGGGAAGACGCGTGCGTGCGTTGGCAGGAGAACTGCAAAGACAATGCGAAGCCGAGGAGATAAAGGAGAGACTCCCGATTCACTCCCTCTTTCCATCCTCAGGGATGATCACTGACTTCCTGGAGAAGACGCCTTGAATCACCTCACGACGACTTGTATTGGTCAACGCCATTTACTTCAAGGGAACGTGGAAGCTGCCGTTCCCTGAGAAGGAAACCCGACGACCGCCTGTTCCATAAGTCTGACGGCAGCACCATCTCCGTGCCCATGATGGCCCAAACTGCCAAGTTCAACTACAGTAGTACAGCAAACCTCAGCAGTCACATGGTGCCCCTCGACCAATCCCATCTACCCTCACTTCTACATTAAACTCCCACTGAGAAGCAGGAGAACAAAACAAGCCGGACTGAAAAATGTCCCCTGACTAATAGAACACAAATGCTTTGAGCTATTCCTAGGGAGGGATGGTTAGGGCTGGGGAGAAAACTGCACAGGTACATTTGCATTTTCAAATGTATGCATGCTAGTTTGCCTCTAATTGGTGGCCCGAACAACTGGGAGGTGCACACTGCACGTGTGTACTTTAAATTTCCAAAAGGAGAAACTCACTGGATAGTTTCCTTTATAAAATTTGCTGCAGTGCTCACTAGATGCTTACAAGCGCTCACATGTACTTTGCAACTAGTTGGGCTATCCAAAATTGCCCCTGAAGTGTTACTTAAATAGAGCTTTTAGGGTTTACTAGTGCCCATTGCGGGCTATTGGGGATTGTGCTAAAAACCTTCTTTCATCAGAGACGTCCTGTCTCAGCCGTGTGTTCACTTCCTCAACGTAACTCGTGTTTCCTAGGTGAGTTTGTCATGCCCAGCGGGGACTATTACGATGTCATCGAGCTGCCATACCATGGAGAGGCAATCAGCATGCTGATCGCAGCGCCCTATAGGAAGGAGGTCCCGCTGTCTGCGCTGACGGAGACGATCGACGCGGAGCTCATCAGCCACTGGAAGAGCCACATGAAAAAAGTGGCACGTCTCCTCATCCTGCCAAAGTAAGACCCTCGGCCCTCCACCCTTGCACGACAGGTGCAGTGAATGTACTGCGAGAAATGCCGCACCTTTCCCTGGTGAATATGGCACACAGGGAGGCAGTGCCCGCACCCACATCACACTTGGGTAATCCAACTGGTTCTAATCAATGCTCAACATGGGAGTGGGGCTGCTAATGCTTCACCACTCAGAGCTGGTGACCAGAGTCTACACCAAACGCTTTCCAGTTCCTGACCCTCCACCTCAACCACTGCCTGGGGTTTCAGGCCCCAGGATTGTAAAGACTTTGACTGATTGGAGCAGGTTGTTCTCATTCGCTGGAAAGGCCATGTTTCACAAACACAAACCATCCAGGTTTCTGCTCCTGATTAATAACACTCGTGAATAAAATCTGAGTGGGCAGGAGCTGTTTCCACTCTGCACAGACCACCCCCCCCCCCCCATTTCTCTCCCCATCCTGCTTCCAAATCCCAAGCTGGGCTCTCCATGTGGATGGCAGCGTTGGACACATAATCCCCTCCCCTGGCCAACAAAATGATCTCTGTCCCTCCTCACAGCTCTCCATAAGTCAGTCCCTGCATATCCCCATAGAGTGGCACGCCGTCATTCTGCCATGTGTTGTTCAGTCCTTTGACACTGGAGTTGAACTGCTTGCCATACTATTGACAGATTCACCCTGGAGAGTGAAGCCAACTTAAAGACGCCACTGATGAACCTGGGGATGAAGGACTTGTTTGACAGTGCGTTGGCTGACTTCACAAACCTTTCCCGTGAGTATACAAAGCCGGTGCATTCAACTAGGGAGAGAAGATCTAGGAAGACCCTTATGGAAATAAGCAGACAAAGGGCAATGGAGTACTTCAGAAAGCTTTCCTTACCTTGTAACTCTGTAAGAACAGGGAATAGAAAAATGGGGAGGAAGCAATGGCTCCTCCAGACTGCTTTCCCTACCTTGTGTCCTTGTGAGAATGGGGTACGAGGCGCTTTTGTTCTAACGCTGCTCCAGGGTGTGTTCTTCACAGCATCTTGTGTGACCGTTTCAGATGAAAAGGCGCTGCATGTATCACAGGCCCTGCAAAAGGTGAAAATTGAAGTGAACGAGTGTGGCACTAAGGCATCTGCCGCTACAGGTGAGAGTGATGCATGCGGTACTAAATCATCCTGAGTAGAACCCTCAAAGTATGCCCCTTCCTTAAGTAATTATTTAAATGTATCACCCAATCCCTAAATCTAGGCTAACATGCACATATTTAAAACGTAATGAGATGCTTGGGTGTGTACAGAATCTGACCAGCCAATGTGACCACTGAGATGAAGAGCAATAAGGTCGTTAGGGGATCCCTGAACCTGTAATCTGTTCCCAGAGTGGATCAAATGAGACAGGACCACATTAATGCCACAAGGCCACAGAGACGGTTCAGACAAGATCTCTAACATACAACAAAGGAGGTGGCCCAGATTGCAACGTGTTTTCCTTAACATAAACTACAAACACGAACTAGCCCCATGGTTGTGGCCAAAGCTTTCTGAACCGCAATGCAGAAGACTCACATTTGAGTTTCAGAAAAGCCTTCCTTCAAACCCTAAGGGGATCTGTATCTTCCAGGGCGGGGGATTTAAGTGAGAAACAAGTGTGGGGAATCTCCCCTCCCCAGTACACCCACCAGCGTGGCACAGAATCCAGTCTGAATATTCTTGCTTAGTACAGTAAAGACTGACACTAGCTTTGTCTCTTGCAGCTGCTATTGTATATGCCAGAATGGCACCACTGGAGGTGGTGATGGACAGGCCTTTCCTGTTTGTAGTAAGACATAATCCGACAGGTAAGGAAGTTCTATGCTCTCTTGCATCCGCCCTATCGCTCCCTTTGCCCAACTCCCATGCTTCTCCCGTCTTCTCCTCACTCGCCATCCTGAACGGCACTAAAGTTTTCTTTCCGTCTTCTCTTCCAGGATCAGTTCTGTTTATGGGTCAAGTTATGGAGCCCTGACACAGCCCCATTTCATCATCCTGAAGTAAAGCAGATAAGGTCCAGGGGGACCATGGACTGAGCCAGAGGATTTCTTTAAAGGCGGAAATGTTCTCCATAATTTTGCAAAGAATTTAGCACTATGTGTCCTCTCTCCCATTTCAATTCTCTGAGACTTTTCTGGGACGGGATTACTTTCCCCCAAAGTAGCCTGAAAACCCATTTTTTTTCGGACCTAATGGGACTTTGAAGTGATGTGTAAGCACCCCCGTCCAGCACAGGCGGCTGTGGGAAACAGTCTGGGAGGTGTAGTCTGTTCTTCATGTATCGGAAAAGACGACTCCCAAAGGACGAATCTCTTCCCTGGAAAGGCAGCAAAGGGACAAATGGGCAAGGGAGCAGAGCTGGCCGGGGTCCATCCAAGGATTTCTTTCTACTTTATTCACGGAGATGCTCTTGCCTGCCTTACCTGTCGCTGCACTGGCTTCCCTGCCCTGCCATCCCAGGGCCATCTTAATAGAAAGAAGACTGTCTAGGATAGATCTCTCCTGAGAAAGAATGACCCAGCGACAGCTCGCTCTCTTCGTACTATTTCTTCCTGTCCAATTTATCTGAATGAGGGGCTTAAAGTATATTCATCCTCTGGCTGACTGTGACTGAGCCATTCTTCCCTTGTGTGCACCCAGGGTGGGAGAAGCAAGTTTTGAAAATAGGAATGTTAAATATTTTTCTTTCCATGTTTACTCTAGAGTTGTGTACGTAAGTAAATATTAGTGGAGTGAAACCTGAACAAAAAAAACCTGATGGGCCAATGCCCGTTTCGCGGTGCTGGTACCCACATCCTGGTGGCCCTGGCTGGGCCTGCAGTGCCCTCTGCTGGCGCTGGGATGGAAGTTGGCTTCTGTTTTATATTTGGCAAGCTGCCTTCTCCTGTTTTGCCCTCTGAATCTTGCACTTCAGCAATAAGTGGATTATTAGTAACAGGTTCCTTAGGTCTGAATACCAGGCCTACTTGACCTCAAATATTTTATCAAGACCCTATGGAAAAGCTCTAGTCATTAACTGCAGTATATGACCAAACCAGTCATGGGGAGCTCCCTGCTTGGCTGGCAGTGTTTATAATTTACAAAGTAACAGTCATAAGGGGTGGGAAGAGGATTTTAAAGGTGCTTACCTTACCATACTCTCAGAGAGGAGCAGAGATCAAACTGGAAAGGCCAATGCACCAATTCCCACCTCTCTCTGACTCCTACTCAGAGACACAAGGCACTTTACAACTTTCTAATCTCAAAGCATAGATTCAGATTTATTTATTAAAGCCAGAGCCTTTTGGGGTTTTTTTCATCTGTAGACTTTGGAGATTATTTTTTTATTGTATGTTATTTGAAAGCATACTTCAGATGTTTATATAGTAAATTATCGGTTTATATGTAGTCGGTGTCCTGTCGCAGCCTTGCCGTGACACGTACAAATGCAGTGGTGAGTGAGAAGAGAAAGTGTTTGTTAAAAAGAGGAAATAGAAACGTTGCTGTATCATTGTACAGATAATTGTGCCATTAACAGGTGAAAGCTGGACAAATTATAAATAAAATATGCTGGAAGCTCCGGGTCCATGTTGGTGTGATTTATTTATCCCCCCCGTCCTCTCCTCTTTCACTGAAGGGTGCGATTTGGATGGTTGGTCTCCCAGACAGAGAAACGGAGGAAGCCCTCCCTTAAATCATGCCCCTTGTGTTACGCAGACAGAGGCACTCGCTGGTTATCAGCTTTTAGTCTGTCCCTGGTAGGTTTGGCTCCATTTTATTCCTTGCGGCTTCACAAGTTCAGCGACGACGTGCGGGAGACGCAGGGCTGAGTGAAAGCTCAGTTAGGCTGCGGTCAAGCACCGTCCACCCACTAGGTGTCAGCCTTGTTCCAGCACAGATCGTGAAGGAGTTAGGGGTTTTTTTAGCCAAATATGCCAAAGGAGGAATAAGGAGGCCACTGAGGAAAGGGCTTAAATTAAAGCAAGGGAGATTCAGGTGACACATTACTGGGTTACTGTTTCTAATTGGGTTTGTTTTGTGCATACCAAGACAGGAATGATCCTCACTCATAAACCAGGGGGCGCTGGGTACGATCTCATCTCTCAGATTTACTAATCTTCCTTCTGGGGAGTCAAGCACTAGATTGAGTTACCAAGGGAGATGGGGGAGGATTTTAAGAGCAGTTTAGACATAAAACGTGTCTGGGATGGTTTAGGAACTTGCCTGAAGCAAAGGATGAGCTAAATGATCCCTAGAGATCCCTTTCGGTCCTCTTTTCTATGATTCTGTCTCCACGATGCGTCTCCCTGGGCATTTTCTATTCGGAGTGCCCTCCACTGCTTCAGCAATATCCGTGACGGCTCTCTTTCCTATCTCTGCAGCCTCCCTGCCAAGAGTCTCCCCCTACTCCTCGGGCAGTGACTGCTGGAAGCCTCCCCTCTTCCCGCAGCAGTCTCGGCTGTGAGTCACGGGTGCCGCAGTGCAACAGCTCAGGCAGCAGCTGAATGCAAGTTTTACTGTTACCAACTCAACGTGGGCTGTTACCAAGGAACCTGGAGTAATCCTACTTAGCAACTAGTTCTGACCCTCAGAGGCAGAGATGCTTAAAGCAATTGTGTTAACCAAGAGGGCGGCTGGACTCTGAAGTGAAGACGAATTATGTGCGTATGTTACCATATCCACATACGTACATATTATATAAATTCAAGGATGGGAGTCTTTGTCCTCAAAAATAGAAAGAGTGCAGGTAGCAAATCCATAGATGATTATGTTCACTTGTGTATCCTTACTCTCTCCAAGGTCAGGTCCCACTCTCCCATTCATTATAAAAGGCTTTGGAGATAAGAAATCCTTTTATAACCACCCTTGATTAGCTATAAAATAAATAAATAAACAAACTGCTGTCTCGTTCTTTCTGTTAATCCTTGGACCGGACACTGTAGACCTGATTTAACAGAGGTGATGGGGTCCAAAACTTTGGTCTGCATTGTAAGCGAGCCCGCGTTATAGCGCGTAAAAAAAGCCGACTGAGTTAGCTGCTAATTCAGCCAGGATATTTAGCAGCACAGCTGTACGGGGATAAGTGGTGGCCGCTAAACGCAGCCAGATATTCAGTCACCGCTGAATAAATCCATACTTATCCAGCTAAGTGGCACTGAATATCTATCAGATTTGAAAGAAGTGAAATGGAAAGCCAATCTTTGACCACATTATAAACGATCTTGCTTTGTATCGGGTCTACACTGTGATTTGCCTTGCCAGTTAAAATCCTACTCTAACAACTTGTTTTCCGCAAGTTTCTTACCATGGGGTTGCTATACTTTGGACACCTTGCGTTGCATGGTTTGTACATGCAGTGGATAAACTGTTTTAGATCAAGTCTTCATGTGCATGAGTTTGCACAGAATGGCACCAGCAGCACGTTAAACAGATCACACGTATAGGCTGGGGATCGCTCTCTTTCATGTATGTGCATGCACGCACAGACTATCTCCCCAACAGTCTGCAGAGCCTCTCTCTACTGCTCTCACATATATATTTAAGTATATTTTCATTTCACACACACACACACACACATATCTGGTGGTAGCTCTATGGTAAAGCTTGCTCTAATAATCAGAACACACCTTTTCATATCCAAAGAAGGGTTATGCGGTCTCAAAAGCTCATGTACATCTCTGGATATTCATATGCAGGTCCAGTAAAAAGCATCACGGCCTGCAAAGCCTCAAGTCTTGTCTCCAAAGGAATCTTTTCTACTTTCTGTTATAAATCCTGCTCTAGCAGGTCTTCCCCCTTCTTCAGTTCTGCACCGAGCACTGCCCACGACCTGGGCTGGTACAAAGGCATTGGGCACCCTAGGCGAAACCTTCATCTTGCCCCCTCCCCCTTGCTCACCTGCCTATCAGGGGAGCTCTGGCACAGAATCCCCTTTCCTCGCCCCACTCAGCATCCACCTCGCACTCTCTGCCAAGTCCCGCAGCCACCTCGCTTTGCTCCCTGTCCACGGTGCCCGGCGTCCCTTTTCTTCACCCCCTCCCCAGCATCCTCCTTTCTCCCCTTCACTCCCTGCTCAGCAGAGCAGCATTGCCCCAACCTCCTCCTATCCATAAGCAGCATGGAATCTCTCTACCCCCTGGGATCCTGCTGGGTACTTGTGACCTGTGGGAAGCAGAAAACTGGGCTTGAGGGACCTTTGGTCTGATCCAGTAGGGCAATTCTTAAGTACTTTGTGTACTCCCTGCCCTCTTTCTGCAGTGCCCTGCATCCTCTCTTTCCATCCCACTACCTTACCTGAATCCTATATCTCCCTCTGCCCCATCCTCACCTGCCCAGCACCTTTTCATTCTCGCTACCCACCCAGCACACTCTCCACAGCTCCTCCATCCATCCAGATCTACCCAGTATCCATCACCTTCTGTTCTGTGGCGCTATGCCTTGAAAGTGGATAGCATCTGCAGGATTTTACCACCCAAAAGTTCTGATACCCTAGGCGACCAGCTAGTTTGCCTAATGAAACAACCAGTCTTACCCATGACATGAACACACATTCTCCAAGTCACTGCTTTTGGACACCCAGCTCCCAAATGCCAAGTTATGGCCAGTGTTACACAGCTGAAAATGTTACAGATGGGGAAGGTAAGGTTCTGGCTGGGCAGAAAAGTCTTGAATTTGAAGCTGGCATAGGATGAAAGAAGGATCCAGACCATGACATTCCCTTTGCATGAGGAGAGAAATAAAGCAAAAGCTGTCAGATAAGGCTGCACATCCGTGCTCCATACGACCAGGGCTTTCCTTACATATGTGCAATTTGGCAAAGAAATGTGCTGCATGTATTCACTTCTTCAGCAAATCAGAGATGTTTGTTAGAAATGCAGATGTCATTGCCATTTCTTTCATTCTAACTCTGGGTCCTTTCACAGCCTTCAGTCTTCCACATATCAGGGGCCTCCTACCTTTCAGTCATTAAAGCAGCATAAATGGGATCCTAACCACATCACACAGTTTGAAAAACACTTCCTCCCCCTCATTTTGGCCCCTCGCATAGCGTATTCCATATGTCCATGGTAAATGTCATCCCTCTGACAATCTGCTGAGTCACAAGTGAGGGGGAACTCGCGGTTTATTCCAAGCAACAAGATGAAATATTCAGAGTTAAGATGAATTCATGGAGACGTGACTAAAGGTGATGGCATGGTGACAAATGACAAGGAGAAAAAAGGGACGCTTTTAAAGAGGAGAAAGCTGCATGGTCAAGGAAGTTACAGGACTCTACATTATATCACTTTTCTGCATTGCCTTTTATTGGTTATTTCACCTCTCTGCACAGAAACTCCCAGAATGCTTTGTACCAGGACTGTACCTTATCAACTGAAAACAGGTGAGCACCTTACATAAGAACATGCCATACTGGGGTCCGACCAAAGGTCCATCAAGCCCAGTATCCTGTTTCCAACAGTGGCCAATCCAAGTCACAAGTACCTGGCAGGATCCCAAGGGGTAGAAAGATTCCAAGCTGCTGATCCCAAGAATAAGCAGTGGATTTCTACATCTTTGACTTAATATTGGTTGATGGCTTTTTTCTCCAGGAACTTATTTATTTATTTATTTCAAATTTTTATATACCGGCATTCGAGACAGCAGTCACATCATGCTGGTTCACATAAAACAGGGGTGCAAAGTAAACATAACTATAACAATGGTGCTGAAAAGGCAGTTACATATAACAGGGTGATAAGAACTTGGCTGAGAAGGAAGAGAAAGGACAGGATTAATTCACACAGGTAAACGATAGAAGATATGGTTAATCAAGATATGGTCCTGCAGAACTTGTCCAAAGATTTTTCAAACACAGCTACACTAATAGCTTTCACCACATCCTCTAGCTACCTTCACCTCTCAGATTTCAAACTTCTCTAACCCACATTATCTGCCTTCTCTATCATGTATCCCTCTGTTAGTATAATGCTGGTGGACGTTAGCATTAGCATGAGGTTTAGGTTGAAGATTGTCAGCCTACTCCCTGCTTTCTTCCAGTACTAAGAAAAGGCTTTTGGATGGTATCATGAACACAGTTAAACTTTCTCACAGAAGAAAGACATTATGCCCAGCAGCTTCAAGGACACTTGGCATGGAACAAGGAGATGCAATAACCACCTGCAAAAAGATACTTCCTCCAACATGCTAATGACCTACATGACAAACTCAAGGACAGCGTATTCTTGAGTAAGAGAGAGGGTCTCCTACATATGCCTGCAAAGACATCCTCCCAAGGGTTCCTGAAGGAGAACACAGATACTGACACAGCTCAGCCAACCAAGTATCAAAGAATATCAACTGCTAACTGGAAAGTTAAGAGAAAAACTCCAGGATGGGACTCAGCACGGCCTATGAAACAAAGGTCTATAATAATGTGTGTGTGTGGAAAACAACACAATACAGCAACAGCAGAAGCGCCAACAGCAACCAGCTTCAGACCAGACCCCAGCATCCTGCTTCCTTCACTTCTGGCCAAAGTGGGGAACAGACTGGCTTGGATGAGAGATAATTCCAGTTCATTTAGATAGCTAGACATGGAAAAAAATGTTTCGGTGTGGAGCTGGCTCTCCGTAGGTTCTCATTTTGTGCCTTGTTATATACCAGGATTATAATAAATATTATAGTACCACTGGTTGGTCTTTCCTGTGTCTGTATCTCACAGATGCTTCCTGCTGGCCACAGTGGTGGCTGTAACACCCATATATCTAATCCTTCTATTGCCTATCATCCCAGTATCCAAACACTGGTTGGTCTTTCCTATGTCTGTATCTCACAGATGCTTCCTGCTGGTCACAGTGGTGGCTGTAACACCCCTACATTATCTAATCCTTCTATTGCCTATCATCCCAGTATCCAAAATACTACACAACTCAGTTTCTGGAGAGAAGCTGTAGGCCAGTCCTGGCTTTTTCACCCCCCCTTTCTTGACATCTCCTAGTACCTGCTTGATGGTTTCAAATGGAAGAATCACAACACAGTAAGTTGTGCTGTAAGTTCAGAAACCAGGGCTGGGTGGCCAAAAGTCCTGCTCCAGAAGTGGAATTAGTTCACAGCTCTGTTATACTTCCTGCCTCTCTCTAGCCTACCTCCTTTCAGGAAGGGACATTTTCAAAGTAATGTCTGTGGGTGTAAAACATTTCACCTGCATCAGTCAGCAGTCTGAAAAGCCTTCCCACAATGCAGCTTAAAATAAATGCATTCTTCCACAGGGTGTATGCCTTTAGATGCAGCAAGAGAAGGACTTCCAGCGGGCAAGTTTAGGTCAGGAGGGAAAAGTGCATGATTTGATTGCATTTTCAGCTCTATGCAAGTAATCTTCTGGCAAATTTCCATCTGCGCAAAAAACAGCTGCAAATCCCTGCCGAAAGCTTCAGAGCAAAAGTATAGGTGTGCAAGTACCCACAACAGTGTGCTAATGCAGAGACAAGAGTAGAAATTGCCCCTCTCTTGCCTTAATCCCCTATATTGATATATATATATATATACAGAATCCCCCTATATTGAGATATATATATATATATATATATATATATATATATACAGAATCCCCCTATATTGATATATATATATACAGAATGCTGCTGCCAGATTTCTAATGGGTAAAAGCAAATATGATCACATTACCCCTGTCCTCAACCAATTACAATGGCTCCCAATAGAAAAAAGAATTGAATACAAAGTTCTTTCATTGATCCACAATGCAATCTACAAAGCCGACTACACTGCCTTTGATGACATTATACACATACTTCGCCCTCAACGCACAACAAGAACTTCTAGTAAACTTCAACTTGTGATTCCCTCACTCCCAAATGCCAAACTATCCTCCACCAGAAACAGAGCCTTCTCCATCATCGGACCAAAACTATGGAATTCACTACCCCACTTCCTCACCAGCGCAAGAAAACTACTCCAAATCCTTCAAAAAAGTCCTAAAGTCTTGGCTTCTCAACCATACTCTTAAGGCAACTCACAATGACTTTATACTATAATCCCATTAACTGCCATCTTTAAATATTCCATTTGGACAATCTCTACTGATTCAAGCCACTGATACCTCCTTTTTGAAGAACCCAGTTATCTCTGCCTATCTATTCAGTGTATCTACCCTGTTTACTCTATGTTCTTTGTTCATATCTCTTCTTTTGGTGCCATTTCTCACTATTGTTAAACTTTAAAGTTTTAAATCTTTCAATGTAACAAGTTGTTCCATATGTAAACCGGAGTGAAGGCATCTATGCTATACCTCGGTATATAAACAAATGCTAAATAAAATAAATAAATATATTAGTGTTTCTCAACCCAGTCCTCAGGACACACCTAGCAGGTCCGGTTTTCAGGATATCCACAATGAATATGCATGAGATAGATCTGCATGCACTGCTCATCTATCTCATGCATATTCATTGAGGATGTCCTGAAAACCTGACTGGGCTGAGAAGCGCTGCCCTATATTTATCTCTCCTCTCTCTAGCCTTCATCCCCCTAAATTACCTGAGTACTCTCTAACCTACCTATGCCATAATGCCTCATCTTTCCATACTCAGCCTTTCTAAATCACCTCTAGTTTATCACTTATAGCAGCTCTCGAACTTGCACTCCCTGGGTTGTAGGCCATGTGCTTTATCTCGCCTCTCAGGTCTATCTTACCTCTGAGCTTTGGCCTATCCACTCTACATTGCGCTCAGGTTGATCCTCCCTGGGTTATCTCAGTCCTCCTCTCGCCTCACCTGCCTGGTTGTCATGGAGCCCGAGCCCCGGATGCAGAGGGCGCGGCCACCGCCCGGAGCCTGTTACCATGGCGACCCCAGACAGGCGGGTTCCGGAAAGGGGCGGAGCAGGTGAGCACGGGCCCGGTCCAGGGGGGGGGCCGGCAGGTTGCCATGGGGAACGGCCGTGCTCCGCCCCTGCTCCGGGGCCGCGCAGGCGCATTGCCCTCTTTTCCGCCTTCCTTGGCTTCGGTCGCGGCTGCTGACGGTGCCGGGTGTGACTCGGCGGTGACCGGGCCGGGCGCCATGCGGCGGGACTAAGGTCCCGCGGAGAGCGGGGGCGGACGCGAGCGGTGCGGGCAGGATGGTAAGAACGCCGGTGGGTGGCTGATCGAGCTAGGGGGGGGGAGGGGGGGCTCGCTCAGGTGAGCTCACCTGCCCCGAAGGGGCGGGGCCTGTGGCGGCTTTAGACCCGGATGTGAGAGACCGGAAGGAGCTGCTGGTCCGGAAGTGGAGGGAGAAGTCTTGCTCTAGGCTCTTCGCCGCTTTTGTTAGTTTATTAAGCTTTGATACAGGTTTTTCCAGGAAGTGGGTAGCATGCGGACGGTGCCCAGCATCCAGCAGTCATGTGCGCTGAGCTGCCACTTTCTTGAGGCTTTAGGCCGGCCCTTGGCTTTCTGAATTCCCACTCCCTGGCGTACTGGTGTATTTTGGTCCCTGCAAATCTCACGGTGCCCCTGCGATGGGAACTTGAGTTTTAAAAAACCCAAAACCAGTCCAAAGTCTCTCTCTCTCTCTAGAATAAGAGGTGGATCCGGGTCTGGTTTTGCAGTCATTACACTCATGGAGATGTAATTCTAATGTTCCTATGAAAAATAGGAACAACCTGTCTCATGCCACAGCAGGCCAGGATCAACCTGATGGGGTTGACTTGGGTAAAGTGGTAACTGCCTGTGATTGCTCTAGCTAACCATATAGATTCGTCTAATCTTGTATAATATCAGGTATACTATTTCCTTCTACCACATCCTGTAGGGATGGGCTACACAGGCTAAGCAGGTGTTGTGCCAAGAAATGCTTCCTTTCCTCTTCATCCAGCCAGACCAATTCAGATGCTCTCTTGCCAGCAGGTAGAGGCAGAGAATTCCTTTATTTTCTGATGTCATGCTTGCTTATAAATTCTGGGATAGCAGGATATGATATTGGTTCCCTGTACATACCCAGATCAGTCCAGACTCCAGGGTTTTGCATCCCAGCAGATGGAGACAGAAAGTTTCACTGTTTCATAACCTGGTGTGCCACCTGCAGTCCGTCAGTATTTCTCTGTCTCCAGCAGATGGAAGGTGTTGCAAAACCTGCAGACTGAGAAAAAATAATAATAATTAAAATAAAAAGATAGAAGGTTTATAATTCATTGACTGGCTACCCTCCCTAAAAGTTGGTAGGTCCTGGTGGGGCGATCCTTTCAGGTAGAGTGGATGAGCAGAGGGGTTGGAATCTCCTGAGCCTATCCAGATCTATGACCCGCTGAGGGGGGAGATATCTGGTGGGGCCAGTTCCCTCTCCCCCCCTCCTACAGTTAGCCAGAGCCTGCAACTACCAAAAGGAAGTTATGTAAAGTTATATATATTAAAAAAAAAAAACATTTTAAAAGGCATTTTGACTTGTGCCGGTCGGGTGATTTGGCCGGGCGGTGCTGCTTTCGGGAAGTTGGGCGTATTAGGAGCCAATTCTTGCGGCGCTTTGCAGGCGGACTTGTGAGGCAGTGATGGCCATGCTGTGCGGTGGACAGTGCACGGTGGGTGGTGAGACACGTGGTGACTTTCCCTTACCGGCTCTTGCTCCCGCTGCCTCTCCAGGGGAGAAGACAGCTCGGGGAGTGCAGTTAAAGGCCCGGACAGGCGGCTAGCTTCTGCAGGAAGTGTGGGGAGAGTCGAGCAGCCTGATGCTGCCTTCCCGATTTCGGCAGGAATGGTGGCCATTTTGTCCTTCTTTGCTGCCTTGGCTGAGAGAGTCACTAAGGACTTGGCCTTTCCTCCACCTCTATCACCGGCACTTCATTCAGAACCCCAGGGGTCCCAGGAATCTTTGTTGGGAGAGGAGGTGGAAGGCCTCCTAGAGCAGGATCGAGAAGTTCCAGGGGTTTTTTCCCCGGATTTGATGCTCTTATTGCACAAGGTTTTTTTGGCTAAACAGGCAGCAGGACATTGCCTTCACAAACCAGTGGACTTGCATGAGCCATTTTCGGCTAAGAGGCATAGATCACCTCAAGCTGGTGGTGCAGCCAGAGTTCAGCCAGCATTTGCATTCGGGGAATGCAGGCAATCCCTCGGGGGGTCTTGGAGGATGGGGATCCTCTGATGATCCATTGGGGTGGATCCTCCTCTGGATTGTCCGGACCCTGAGGATGCGCAGGATCAAACACCCTCGGTGGAGGAAGATGATCCGAAAGTGGTCCGTCTCTTCCACCAGGAAGAATTATGGCCCTTTATTCCACGTGACCTGAGAGATCCGGGGATTAAGGAACTCCAGGCTGTTTTGGATCATGAGGAGGTGGATCCGATCATGGAGGATTTGGGGAGGCCAGCGAAGGCATTCTGCTTCCATAAATCTGTGAAGTCGGTGTTCTGGGAGTGGGAAGCTCCAGACGCAGATTTAAAGGTTTGCAGAGCCATGGAGAAGTTGTATCCCTTGCTGGAAGACACCTTGGATCTGCTTCATTTTCGGTGGTAACAAAGAAGACTATGATTCCAGAGCAGGATCAGTGGCGCCTAAGGAAGTTGGAGGTACACCTAAAGAAGATTTTTTAGGTGTCAGAATTGGACATTCACCCTGCTGTATGCAGTTCTTTTATACTCCGGATTGGATTGTTCTGGGTACAGCAATTGCAATCAGGTATGACGCTATCCGTGGAAGATGTAAAGCAGGCTGAGAGGCTGGAAGCAGTGGTGGCCTACGGTGCGGATGCTTTGTATGATCTCATATGCACTTCCGTTCTATCTATGATGTCTGTGGTCTCCCCTAGGAGGCTTCTTTGGTTGAGGAACTGGTCGGCAGATGTTTGCTCTAAGTCTCAGCTGGAGTCACTTCCCTTTATGGGGAAGCTTCTTTTTGGAGAGGACTTGGAGGAGCTTGTGAAGCATCTCGGAGAGACCAAAGTGCACAAGCTGCCAGAGAACAAGCCGAGGGTTGATAGAGGTTTCTCTTCAGCACAGGCTTGTTTCCAGTCGAACCAACCTTCCCAGCAGCCTTGTCCTTCAGGAGGAGGTCAGACACAAGGCACCAGGAGGCAGTAGTCTTGGAATCAGTCCTTTTGAGACAGGAGACTGACCGGAAATGGTACTGGTCAGGGGGTCTCTGGTTCCAAGTCCACCCAATGAAGCGAGACTGGCTCACTTCTGCATTCCAAAATTTGGAGGTCCGTTAACAAGTTTTCTCAAAGAGTGGGCCAAGCTCACATCGAATCAGTGGGTCCTAAGTGTGATAGAGCACAGTTATGCTTTAGAATTTGCATGCCCATTAAAGGATTTGTTCATAAAGTCCTCTTGTGCTTACGACCGAAAAGAGACATGTGGTTCAAGAGACCTTCAGTCGTCTATGTATGTTGGGGACCTTAATTCCAGTACCTGTCATGGAGCAGGGAACAGGAGGGTATTCCATTTATTCTGTGGTTCCAAAGAAAGACAGCGCTTTTTGTCCGATCTTGAATTTAAAGAAGGTAAATGTGGAACTCCAGGTTCCTCATTTACGGATGGAAACTTCAGAGGACCTTTGTCATTAGGCGGTGGCAGTGGTGCTGCAGGGTTTACGGTCCCTGGGCTGGGTTGTGAATCTTCCCAAGAGCCAGCTGGTTCTGTCTCAAGTTCAGGAATTCCTGGGAGCATGCGTTGGCACCATGCTCAGATGAGTGTTTCTTACCGAGGAGCAGGTAGGCAACATCCAGGGACAGATTTGTAGATGGCTGAGCAGTGTGGTTCCCAGAGTATGGGATTATCTGCAGGTTCTTGGGTCTATGGCTTCCACGATGGAATTGGTACCTTGAGCGTTTGCTCATATGCGGCAACTTCAGTTGACCTTTCTCTCCTGGTGCAACCCGGCATCAGAACAATTTTCATCTACCGCTGCCTCTTACGGAAAGCACCAGGTCAAGTCTAGATTGGTGGCCGTGTCGGGACAGTTTGAACTGCGGGGTGACCTTGGAAGTCCCCCAGTTGGATAGTAGTCAAAATCGATATCAGCCTCATTGGTTGGGGGGCTATGTATCAGACTCAAGTGACGCAAGGACACTGCTCTCTGGAGGAGGCATTGTGGTCTGTCTAGAGACAAGAGTGGTGCATCTAGCGTTGCAAGCCTTTCTTCCTCTTGTACAGGGCAGGCCAGTGAGTTTTGTTGGACAATGCAATGACTGTGGCTCATATCAACCGGCAGGGCCGGTACCAAGAGTCAGGCAGTGGCAAAAGAGGCCCAGGAGTTAGTGCACTGGGTGGAGCGGCATCTGGAGGTGCTGGCAGCTTCCCACATAGTGGGGTTGGACAACATGCAGGTGGATTTCCTCTGTCACCAGCAGATAGACCAATGAAACAAACCGGAAGGTGGTCCCACGTAGCCAAGGCGAAAAAACAAAGGGGACTACCTTACACCGTGGAAAGACTTTTATTAGAAAAGCCCAAATAAAAGTCTTTCCATGGTGTAAGGTAGTCCCCTTTGTTTTTTCACCAGCAGATAGATCCTGGAGAGTGGGAGTTGTTGGAAGAGGCCATGCTCCTGATTCGTCACCAGTGGGGAGTCCCTTGCATGGATCTGATGGCAACGCAGAAGAATGCCAAGGCTCCGCAGTTCTTCAGTCAAAGAAGAGAGCATGGGGCACAAGGAGTCAATGCTTTAGTCCTCCCATGGCCACGCAATTCTCCTGTATGTGTTCCTACCGTGGCCACTAGTGGGCAAAGGTCTTGTAAAGGATAGAAGTTCATCTGGGGCAAGTAATTCAGGTGGCACTGGAATGGCCTTGTAGGCCGTAGTTTGCGGATTTAATCAATCTCGCAGTGGACGGGCCGCTGTGTCTTGCTCATCTTCACAGTCTGCAGCGCCAAGGTCCCATATTTTTGGATCAGGTGGATAGCTTCTCTCTCATGGCTTGGTTTTTGAGAGGAGGCACCTGAGAGAAAAGGGTTATCCGGAGAATGTTAGTACCATTTTGTTGCAAGCACAAAGTCCACCTCCTTGGCATATTCATTACTATCTACTCTCTCGGACACCATCCTCCTAAACCTAGAAAAAGACCATACCATACCTACTCGCACTTCTGGATCTGTCTGCGGCATTCGACACCGTGAACCAAAGGATCTTATTACAACGACTTGCAGACATTGGCATCAAAAGATCTGCATTCAACTGGTTCACATCCTTCCTTGAAAACAGGTGTTACAAGATAAGGATCAACAATAAAGAATCACACCCAGTCAGTTCCAACATGGGAGTCCCCCAAGGATCATCTCTTTCACCCACGCTATTTAACATCTACCTCCTACCGCTCTGCCAGTTACTCACTAACCTAAAGTTAACCCACTTCCTATATGCGGACGACATCCAGATCCTCATCCCTATCACCGAGTCTCTTCACAAAACCTGGTCCCTTTGGAATAGCTGCCTTCTAGCAATCAACAGACTTCTCACCAGCCTCAACCTCATCCTCAATACCAACAAGACAGAGATCCTTCTAATAGCTCAGGACAACAACAACATTCTCCTCAACTCCTCAAACTCTTCCCAACTAGCCAAAACATCAATTAATCATTCATTACATGTGAGAGACCTGGGTGTTCTACTCGACAACCAACTTAACCTGAAAAAATTCGTAAACACCACCACCAAAGAATGCTTTTTCAGATTGCAGGTACTAAAAAAACTAAAACCACTCCTACACCTCCGAGACTTCCGCTTGGTACTACAATCTAACATCCTATCCAAAGTGGATTACTGCAACTCCCTCCTTCTGGGTCTACCTGCCAACACAATTAAACCACTACAGATGGTCCAGAATGCTTCTGCCAGGATTCTCACAAACGCCAACAAAAGGGAACACATCCACCCATCCTTCAGAACCTTCACTGGTTACCAATCCAATTCAGGATTCTCTTTAAAGCCCTCATGATGATCCACAAGGCTTTGCACAATATCTCCCCCCTCAATCTAACCTTCCAACTACGGCCGCACATTTCAAATAGACCCATCAGAAGAGCATACAAGGACATGCCGTATACCTCACCGGCTAAAACCTCCTTAAGGAAGCGTGCCCTCTCCACAGCTGGTCCTCCCCTTTGGAACTCACTCCCGCCGGACCTCCACCAAGAACCCTGCCCTCTGGTTTTCAAAAAGAAACTGAAAACATGGCTCTTCAGCCAGGCCTTTGCTGAGAGATAATCCTCACACTAAGGCTTCCCTGGTTTATGTCCAACTATAGACCAGATTTGTGACTCTAAACCCTCCTATCTATACCGGCACTCCATATAGCCCCAGATCTTTGACTACTCCAGGAGACAAAGACTACATTAATCCCCTAACCTAGCCGCGGACCTTCGCACAGCTACAAGTCACTTAGTCCTTCTATGAATCCTTTTAAGTTAAATGTCTTAATGCACGGTGGTTTTCTTCCCTCATAACCTGCCTGCTTACCAAGTTAGTTTTTTCCTGTTATCCATCAGTTATGCCACCTCTCTAATCCATTCTATCCAGTTACGCCACCTCTCCCACCATGTTACTTTCCCCTAAAGATGATTTAGAAGTTTCATTAGGCATAGCCCTATGTTTCTAGTTTATTTTATTAATTTTGTTATATTATTATTATTGTAATCTATTTTACTATCATTTTATGTTGTTGTTATTTTATTATATCATAATGTATTGCTAATGTTCCACGTGTTCATTGTTTCCGCATGTTCATTGTACCACTTGTTTCACTGTATCCGCCCCTCGGCGACAGTTCAGTTTCATGTAAACCGGTGCGATTATGTATCCTATACAGGAACATCGGTATATAAAAGTTAAAAATAAATAAATATATGCGGGTGTGGAAGGTTTTCAAGGCTTGGTGCAAGGAGCCCAGTGTGGATCCCATTCGAGCTTCGCTGGCCCACATTTTGTCTTTTGTGCAGCAAGGTTTGGCTTTCAACTTCCTAAGGGTCCGGGTGTGATGCGTTTTCTTCTGCGAGGTGCGAAGCATTCGTGTGCCCCGGTGCAGAACGGGTGTCCTCTGTAGAGCCTAAACTTGGCTCTTAAAGCGATGGGAGGAGCGCTGTTTGAGCCGCTGCGCAGGGCGACTTTAAAGGTTTTTCTGGTAGCAATTTGTTTGGCTAGTAGAATTTCGGAGCTACAAGCCCTCTCGTGTGGAGATCCTTTCCTAATGGTTTCAGACTTGGGAGCCTCTTCTTTCTTCCGAAGGTTGTTTCGTCTTTTCACTGGAATCAGTCCGTGGAAGTTACCAGCCTTTGCAAATCTGGTTATGAAGGCTCCTTTTTGGTTAAGGGGTAGAAGTGTCTGGAAGTGAAAGTTTCCAATGGCTTTAGAGTTTCTGAGCATCTTTTCATTCTCTCGAGTGAGGAGGCTGTCCCAGCATGACATCATATAAAGAAACACGTTCTCTGCCTGCATCTGCTGGTGAGAGTGGACTGGTCTGGCAGGACTCAAGGAAACCTTTGGGCCTCAGAAGAAATGGTACCCCAGGGTTGGGTTCTGTCCCTTCCCTGCCCTTATTTCTTGTATAATGGTAGCTGTCAGCTGAGTGATTAGAAATATGTAGACAAAAACTGAACTGAAAACTGCAAAAAGTCAATATTCCAAGAGCCGGGGAGTGGCGCATTTATCCTGGTGTAACTTTTCCCACATAATCAGCGGGACTTACCTGGATATATCTGAACATCAGGTTTTGTAGGGGGTAACTGTTACCCACACAGCCTTTCAGTATTGATGTCCAAGAAGCCAAGACTGTCTGTATGCAATGCACGATTGAAGAAACTGAGCCAGGAATGAATTTCCTCCTGTGCTGTGTGAAATACAAAGAGATGCCCATTTCCCAAAACTGACAGAGAAAATAACACTTCCTACAAAAGAGTGAACGGGAAAAACTCCCTATAGGTCCGGGGGGGAGGGGGAGGAAAAATAGCAACCAGCAGCCCAGAAATGCAGTCTGATCCGAGACAATATGGGTCAGATCCTGGGAGGAGTCCTCCTTATTTTTCTTTCTGTACCAGTGAGGGCCCATCAAGCCCAGCATCCTGTTTCTAACCGTGGCCAGTCCAGCTCACAAGTACCTGGCAAGGCCCCAGACGATAAATAGATCCCCATCCTGCTATCGCACAGTGGCTATTAAGGCTGCGTAGTAATTCTATAAGTGCGCATGCTTAGGCTAAAGTCCGCGTGTATCTTTTCTGCAGAGACTTTAGCCTGCATTTCCAAAACATATTTATAGGCCTTTGAAAATCTTGCACGCAAATACCCGACTGCACGCCATGAACCTGCCTGCACCGAGGTACGTCTGCCGAGGACGTCACTTGGACGGCTGAACCGATGCACATGCTTTTACTTTCCCACCATCCCTTATGTGCAGTAAACAGGGTTTTATGCGTGCAGGTCATCGGGAAAATCAAAGGAAGCAGTGGTGATAACAGTGTGGTGACAGCAGCAAAGTAGCTGACCCCGAGGGTCTCTGCTGCCGGGCACTCCTGTGAACAGCATGATGGGGCGGGCCTCGTGAATGGCAGAGCTCCTTCGTCCAGTAGCAGCCTGGCCGTAAAAGGGTCACTAATCAAAAGGTTTGCAGGGGTAACTTTCCAGCTTCCCCAAACAAAACCTGAGATGTGAAAAGTCCCCTCCGGCTGTGCCTGCACCAAATCTAGCCAGAGAAAAAGAGACCGTGCTGGGAGGGGGCTACATTCTGACCTTTGAGCACTGATATTCAGTGCCACCAATCTGAAATGACCTGGGCAGCTTTCCCCTATCAGCCCTGTTTAATATCCACGGCTCTGAGCTCCAGCGTTTACGGTGGAGTAGGAGAAGCCAAAGACGCGGCTGCGAGCCCTTTCTCGGCGGGATCCCTGGTGCCCCATAGCACGGGCGGCAGGACGGAGCTTCTCCTGGCAGAATCCGATAAATTACTGGCACACGAGAACTTCCTCTTGCACCTTAGCTCCAGCCAGCACTGGCCGCCTCTTAGTTCTTTTATAATGGGGGAATGGAAGAAGAGAACTCCGATGTGTCCTTTCTCTGTGCACCTGTCATGATTGCATATGACCCCTGTCCTGTCCTCCCTTTTCCAGCTGAAGTGCTGGGGTTTCTTTATTTATTATTTTTATATCCCGACATTCGATCTGAGAGATCACATCGGTTTACAGTCAGGTACTGTTTTAGGACCTCTCTGAGACGGGGTGGAAGCTGAGGGCACCCCATGGCTTGGTCTAGCAGCATAATGGCGTGGATGGCTAGTCCTCCCGTAATAATGCCTAGCATTCTGGTTGTCTTCTTGACCCACATTGGGCCGTTGCTTGGAGAGAACTAATCCACAGTGACCCCCAGCTCTCTTTTCTGAATGGTACCAGCTGCACCAGAGCCTGTTGTTGTGCATGGGAAGTTTGGCTTGCTTTTCTTCCACATGCCTTGCTCTGCTCTTATCTCTGCTGAAACAATTTTGTGCCCCTCTCTTGCCCACTCGCTGTGCTTTCCGAGCTCTCCCTTGCAGCTCTTCCAGAATAATTTTGTATCCTCTGCCAACTTGGCCTCCTCCGCGTTTAACTCCCTTTTCCCAGATCATTTCTAAACGTGTTGTACAGATCCGTGAGGGGCACCATTTATCTTGCTCCACTGTGAAAAATCACCATTTTAATTCCAGCCCCTTGTGTCTCGTTTTCAGTCAATCAATAGGCTTTTTCCCAAGACAGTTTCTTTTTGGACATTAGCCAGTGCAGAATACGGGCATGCATAGGGGGGCCTACGCACTTTGCACCTGTTATTTCTGCAGACAGCCCCGTGGGTGTAAAATAGTGCACATATATTTGAAAACTCGAATGGACATGTACTGTTGTCCTTCTGCAGCCTGACCACATCCATCAGAGCACCTCTGTTTCCTGTTGCTGAAGGGATGTGCGCTATGGAAGCTGGGTAGAGGAGGGCAATGTTCGGACAAGCCAGCTTGTCTGGGTAAAAGGCTAGCATTGTGGTCACTGAGTTGGGCCATCCTCTCTACGGGTAAAGGTTGTTCAGCGACAGGCGGGCTATGGAGGTGTTCCCTTGGGCAGGTGAGGTTGGGAGGTGCAACAGCACGCGTGGGTTTGGGTTTTCCAAACTTACAGCGCCTTTTTTTTGGCTGGGAAAAGCAGCTGCAAGTCTCTGCGGTTACTAGGCACAGGGTTTTGCTTTCGTTATTGGTGGAATCCACAGGGTTTCCACCAGTGCGGGCAACTTGATTATTACCCTACAGTCGCCATTGTGTGTAAAAGTAGTTTAAAGGAGATGTACCTGATCTTAGAAGAAAGTAAGATTTAAAAAAAGAAGAAACAGAGCTATAAGAACAGTGAGGTGAGGAGGCTGAGCACGCAGGAATAGAGAAGGTGCATGCAAGCTAAGCAAAGAGGAACCCTCAGGCGCAGGATGAGTTCTTGGGAGCAGAAAAAAACCTTGGTCCTAGGAAAAGATGAGGCCCTGCCTTATCTCTGCTACAGCCGTGCACACTGTTTATAGGAAGAGGACTGAGAGCGTTTCGTTACCTTAATGGGAAGTTTTGGAAAAAGGTTCTGGCCAAGCAGCATTCCAGATGCTGTCGCTGTCTTCTGCACGTTGCAGACGGCCTCCAGAGGTGCCCTGCCTGTGCCATATTCAAAGTGCAGAGGTTTGCCCACCCACAGACCCAGCCAAACACCCCTGCACCTCTGGGAGTAGTGGAGCTAAGAGAGAGGTGGAGGAATGTGCAGGAAGAGGGAGAAGCCAATCCACTGAAAGGAGAGACGTAGCCCTGCTCTTACAGCTTCACGTTCTGTAGTGAGAGATTGCCATCCCCAAGTTGCCTGTCAAGCCGAATCATTGCAACATCTTTGTGGGACCCTGATGAAGTTTCTCTCTTCATCAGGGTCCTCTCTGTGCTGTATTCATGCTTCACCTGTATCAGTTTGACGCCTGCACAAGGCTCTAATGGTGATCTGATCTTCAGCCATCCGTGCTGTATTCATGCTTCACCTGTATCAGTGTGACGCCTGCACGAGGTGCAGATGGTGATCTGATCTTCAGCCATCCGTGCTGTATTCATGCTTCACCTGTATCAGTGTGACGCCTGCACGAGGTGCAGATGGTGATCTGATCTTCAGCCATCCGTGCTGTATTCATGCTTCACCTGTATCAGTGTGACGCCTGCACGAGGCGCTGATGGTGATCTGATCTTCAGCCATCCGTGCTGTATTCATGCTTCACCTGTATCAGTGTGACGCCTGCACGAGGCGCTGATGGTGATCTGCTCTTCAGCTGTCCGTGCTATATTGATGCTTCACCTGTATCACTGTGACGCCTGCACGAGGCGCTGATGGTGATCTGATCTTCAGCCATCCGTGCTGTATTCATGCTTCACCTGTATCAGTGTGACGCCTGCACGAGGCGCTGATGGTGATCTGTTCTTCAGCTGTCCGTGCTATATTGATGCTTCACCTGTATCACTGTGACGCCTGCACGAGGCGCTGATGGTGATCTGTTCTTCAGCTGTCCGTGCTATATTGATGCTTCACCTGTATCACTGTGATGCCTGCACGAGGCGCTGATGGTGATCTGTTCTTCAGCTGTCCGTGCTGTATTCATGCTTCACCTGTATCAGTGTGATGCCTGCACGAGGCGCTGATGGTGATCTGTTCTTCAGCTGTCCGTGCTGTATTCATGCTTCACCTGTATCAGTGTGACGCCTGCACGAGGCGCTGATGGTGATCTGCTCTTCAGCTGTCCGTGCTGTATTCATGCTTCACCTGTATCAGTGTGACGCCTGCACGAGGCGCTGATGGTGATCTGCTCTTCAGCTGTCCGTGCTATATTGATGCTTCACCTGTATCACTGTGACGCCTGCACGAGGCGCTGATGGTGATCTGTTCTTCAGCTGTCCGTGCTATATTGATGCTTCACCTGTATCACTGTGATGCCTGCACGAGGCGCTGATGGTGATCTGTTCTTCAGCTGTCCGTGCTGTATTCATGCTTCACCTGTATCACTGTGATGCCTGCACGAGGCGCTGATGGTGATCTGTTCTTCAGCTGTCCGTGCTGTATTCATGCTTCACCTGTATCAGTGTGACGCCTGCACGAGGCGCTGATGGTGATCTGCTCTTCAGCTGTCCGTGCTGTATTCATGCTTCACCTGTATCAGTGTGACGCCTGCACGAGGCGCTGATGGTGATCTGCTCTTCAGCCGTCCGTGCTATATTGATGCTTCACCTGTATCAGTGTGACGCCTGCACGAGGCGCTGATGGTGATCTGCTCTTCAGCTGTCCGTGCTGTATTCATGCTTCACCTGTATCAGTGTGACGCCTGCACGAGGCGCTGATGGTGATCTGCTCTTCAGCCGTCCGTGCTATATTCATGCTTCACCTGTATCAGTGTGACGCCTGCACGAGGCGCTGATGGTGATCTGCTCTTCAGCTGTCCGTGCTATATTGATGCTTCACCTGTATCAGTGTGACGCCTGCACGAAGTGCTGATGGTGATCTGCTCTTCAGCCATCCGTGCTGTATTCATGCTTCACCTGTATCAGTGTGACGCCTGCACGAGGCGCTGATGGTGATCTGTTCTTCAGCTGTCCGTGCTATATTGATGCTTCACCTGTATCACTGTGACGCCTGCACGAGGCGCTGATGGTGATCTGATCTTCAGCCATCCGTGCTGTATTCATGCTTCACCTGTATCAGTGTGACGCCTGCACGAGGCGCTGATGGTGATCTGTTCTTCAGCCGTCCGTGCTATATTGATGCTTCACCTGTATCACTGTGACGCCTGCACGAGGCGCTGATGGTGATCTGTTCTTCAGCTGTCCGTGCTGTATTCATGCTTCACCTGTATCAGTGTGACGCCTGCACGAGGCGCTGATGGTGATCTGTTCTTCAGCTGTCCGTGCTATATTGATGCTTCACCTGTATCACTGTGACGCCTGCACGAAGTGCTGATGGTGATCTGCTCTTCAGCTGTCCGTGCAGTATTCATGGTTTACCTGTGACAGTGTGACGCCTGCACGAGGCGCTGATGGTGATCTGCTCTTCAGCTGTCCGTGCTATATTGATGCTTCACCTGTATCACTGTGACGCCTGCACGAAGTGCTGATGGTGATCTGCTCTTCAGCTGTCCGTGCAGTATTCATGCTTTACCTGTGACAGTGTGACGCCTGCACGAGGCGCTGATGGTGATCTGCTCTTCAGCCATCCGTGCTGTATTCATGCTTCACCTGTATCACTGTGACGCCTGCACGAGGCGCTGATGGTGATCTGTTCTTCAGCTGTCCGTGCTGTATTCATGCTTCACCTGTATCAGTGTGACGCCTGCACGAGGCGCTGATGGTGATCTGTTCTTCAGCTGTCCGTGCTGTATTCATGCTTCACCTGTATCAGTGTGGTTCTGATCAGGGCGCCTCCTTCCTGTCCAAGGTGCCTGTTATACACCAGCAAGCAGGAGAAGCTTTCAGGTTATAAAGAGTGAGATATCATCTCTGCAGTGAGGAGGGAGAAAAGTTGTGACCGTGGTAAACAGAAAAACGTAGCTGGTAGATCTGTTACCTTTTATAAGGCTAAAGAATGTTTACAAGTGCAGCTGTTTGGACTCCTGGTGGCTGTCAGTCTGTGTCCGGTGACCTCTGGCTCCCACAATGTGTAATTGCGTCTTTCATCCTCTCTCAGATGCGCTTTATGATGCTGTTCAGCCGCCAGGGGAAGCTGCGACTGCAGAAATGGTACATAGCCACTGCAGACCGAGAGAAAAAGAAGATGGTCCGGGAGCTTATGCAAGTGGTCCTGGCACGCAAACCCAAGATGTGCAGCTTCCTGGAGTGGAGAGATTTGAAGATTGTTTATAAGAGGTGACTGCTCTATCCCCAGCCACACAACCTCCCAATCCTCCTGGCACGTATCCCCAGCCACACAACCTCCCGATCCTCCTGGCACGTATCCCCAGCCACACAACCTCCCGACCCTCCTGGCACGTATCCCCAGCCACACAACCTCCCGATCCTCCTGGCACGTATCCCCAGCCACACAACCTCCCAATCCTCCTGGCACGTATCCCCAGCCACACAACCTCCCGACCCTCCTGGCACGTATCCCCAGCCACACAACCTCCCGATCCTCCTGGCACGTATCCCCAGCCACACAACCTCCCGATCCTCCTGGCACGTATCCCCAGCCACACAACCTCCCAATCCTCCTGGCACGTATCCCCAGCCACACAACCTCCCGACCCTCCTGGCACGTATCCCCAGCCACACAACCTCCCGACCCTCCTGGCACGTATCCCCAGCCGCACTCCTCCCGATCCTCCTGGCACGTATCCCCAGCCACACTCCTCCCGATCCTCCTGGCACGTATCCCCAGCCGCACTCCTCCCGATCCTCCTGGCACGTATCCCCAGCCGCACTCCTCCCGATCCTCCTGGCACGTATCCCCAGCCGCACTCCTCCCGATCCTCCTGGCACGTATCCCCAGCCGCACTCCTCCCGATCCTCCTGGCACGTATCCCCAGCCGCACAACCTCCCGACCCTCCTGGCACGTATCCCCAGCCACACAACCTCCTGATCCTCCTGGCACGTATCCCCAGCCACACAACCTCCCGATCATCCTGGCACATATCCCCAGCCACACAACCTCCTGAACTCCCTTCAGCCACAAAACTCCAGAGCTGCCTTTATGTAACTCTAGCCTGTATTTCAGCTGTGAGTCTCTCTCTGTCTCTCATTCCTTCATTCTCAGGTATGCTAGCCTGTATTTCTGCTGTGCAGTTGAAACTCAGGACAACGAGCTCCTTACTCTGGAACTGATTCATCGATACGTTGAACTTCTTGATAAATATTTTGGCAGCGTGAGTATTTTTCTGTTATCCTGTGAGGTGGGTGGCATGCGTGTGTGTATGTGTGCGGCTCTCTCTAACTAATCTGTGGTCGTAGGTATGTCTCTCTGGCTGATCCCTGAGGTGAACAGCCTGGCTGTTTGCATAGTAGGCAGGGGATTCTGTGGCACTGCCATGCCGAGGCTGCACCATGGAAGAAGCCTGTTTCTCTGTCAAAGCAAGGCTGTGTTTCTGGATGCCTGTGAAATTGTCCAACCTCCTCTTACTGCCTCGATGGCTAAATAACCAAGGCTAGAATATGTTTCTGCCACCCCTGGTGGCAGAACGCATTGCTACTGCTCACCTCTGTTCCCTGGGTTACTTAACTCCAAGAGTAACCTCTGCAGCCCTGGCACGTCCCGGCACGGACTCTCCGGGCCCCTTCCTGAGATGGAGCGATGAGATCTGGCACGTGAGCTCTCCCTCGGCAGCAAGAAATGGCGTTGCCTGGTACAAGCTCAGGTGCCTTCTGCTGTGCCGAGGTTCGTGTGTGGCAGGAAGGCCTGCTGGTCCTCACCTAGGGAGAGAGGATCTTCACCAGAACCCGCGCTTCTCCAAAGGCGAAGAGTTTGCCCCGTCACACAGAAGGGCCGCCACAGAGCACAGTCTCCGGTGCTTTCCAGCAGAGACTCGAGGACCCCTCTGGGCATGCGGAGCAGTTTCCGAGACGCCTCATTTCCTCCTCTTGCGTCGGAATAGATGGTTACCTTTCTGAGCTCTGCTGTGGTCGTTTCTCCCTGCAGAAATTCTTGGCGGGTTTTCTTTGTTTCCCCGGTGGGCTTTTAGTCTGTCTGTCTGTCTTTCCTTTACTGTTTTTAGATTTCTCCATTGACGAGCAGGGCTTGAATTAGCCATGGCAGGTGGGTGACCTCATCTGACAGCGCCCATCTCTCTGAACTCCGTAAACGTTTACCGAGCAGATGTGATGGATGGTAAAGTTTTTCTTTCTTTCTTTTTTTTTTTGACTTCCACGTTAGTAGGCCCCCTTTTGTGACGGTTTTTGACAGGCCTTGCAAGACCCCCCTGAAGAAAGTCGGTCTCGCTGAGCCCCGTTGACTTTGGATGAACAAACCTGAAGGGGGAACTTCGGAGGCGAGTGGCAGAGGTGGTCGTTCAGCCCAGAAAGAGTGCCGAGCCACAGGCCTCAACTGCCTCAGTCCCACTCAGAGGGCCAGTGATTTACGCATTGCAGCTGAGCCTCTTCAGCCATGTCCGAGTGTCGAGGGTCAGCGTCTGCGCCAGGTGCGCTGAGCGCTAGTTGAATGGCATTTGAGAAGGAAGGCTTCATCCAAATAACCCAGCCCAGGCGACTGAGGGATTTCACGGGTCCCGACCGCCACATCCGTCTGCGCTGATCAAATCTGCACTGAAATATGCCAAGAAGCCCCGAACCGAGGTCCAGCCCGTAACGGCCTTTTGTGCATCGAGGTGAACCCGCCGCGGCACGGGGCAGCCCGAATGGAGCGTTTTGGGCTGTTTTAGCAGTGTTACTGTGAGTGCGGCCTCCTGACGCGACAGCAGGTTTGGGCAGTCCGTTCTGCAGGCTCGCTTTGAAGATCGGAGCCCGGATCCAGCACCCTCCCAGGCCCATTTTGTATTATTTCAGCTTATTGTTTCCCCTTTGTTTGTTGAAGGCCATCCTTAGCCAGGGACGGATGTTCCCTCCTTTCTCCCCTTCCAGTGCTGAGCTCATTAGCTGGATTGTAGACCCGAAGCCTGCCCGCCCGGCTGGGGGAACGGGAGATCTGCGGGCGCATGCCCAGAGCGGTCTTCCAGTCCTCTGCTGGGGACGTGTGTCCCCCAGGTCAGCAGCATCCGGTAACATCGCCCCCACTGGTGAGCTGCTGTCCTGGGAGAACAAACTTCACAGGGAGGCCCCTTTCTCCTGCTAATCCCTAGCCGCTCTCTTCCAGGTGTGCGAGCTGGATATTATCTTTAACTTTGAGAAGGCCTACTTCATCCTGGATGAGTTCCTGATGGGAGGAGAGATCCAGGACACATCAAAGAAGAGCGTGCTGAAGGCCATTGAGCAGTCTGACATGTTACAGGAGGTGAGGGGCCTGGTGTGAGGGTGGTTGTCGTCAGCGATGCCACTGACCTGAGATGCCGCAGGTGCATCCTGTCGTGTGCATCTCTTGCTCAGATTCTGTAGCGTGTTCGTCTCTGTGCCAGGGCGGGATTGGTGAGTCTCGCGTGCGCTGTGAATGTTTGTGCGTGTGTCTTTTTCTGTCTCAGGCTGTTTGGTGGGTTTGGGATGCTGTATGTGTGTATCTCTAGTTCAGTGGTGGGTGGAATTGTCTCTGAATAAGGTGTGTCTTTCTGTTTCTAGCTCTTTGGTGGGCAGGTGTGTGTGTGTGTGTTCCCTGGATTGTGCATGCGTCTCTGTCTAGATCTCTAGCTCTGTGATGGTTCAAGGACTCTGTCTGGTTGGTGTGTATATATCTCTGTCTCTTGCTCTGTGATGGATATATGTGTGTCTCTCTGTTTCCACTTCAGGTGTAGGCGGGGGTTGTCTGTTATTGGCTGGTGTGTGTGTCTCTCTCTCTAGTTCTGTGGTGAGCCACTCTTGACTGTGTATGGGTGTCTGTCACTTAGTCTCTAGCTCTGTAAAAGTGGATGGTGTCTTTAGCTGGGATATCTGTGTGCCTCTTTCAGTCTCTAGCTCAGTGGTGGGTGGCTGTGTGTCTCTGGATGGTGTATATGTGTCTGTCCCTTCATCTGTAGCAGGTACATGTCTCTGGATGTTGTATGCGTATGTCTTTTTCAGTCTGGAGCTCAGTGGTGATGTCTCTGGATGGTGTATGTGTGTCTGTCCCTTCATCTGTAGCAGGTACATGTCTCTGGATGTTGTGTGCGTATGTCTTTTTCAGTCTGTAGCTCGGTGGTGGTGTATGTGTATCTTAGTCTCTTACTCTTTGATGAGTGTCTCTGACTTGAGATATGTTCCTCTCTCTATCTCTCGCTCTGTGCTGAATGGTGGATGGGTGTCTCTCCGTTTCTAACTGGTGAGTGGAGGGGTGTCTCTGCATGGTGTATTTCTCTCTCTTTGGCTGTAATCTGTGATGTGCCTTTGCTGCAGGGGTGACTCATCCATCCCACAGCCTTCAGTGCATCATTAGTGACACACACAGATGATGCGGTTTAGCTCTGGCACAGAACATGTTTGTTTCTCTAATGCTGAAAAGGCCAGTGGCTTCACCTCTGTCATGATGTAGAGGGGCAGAGGGTGCCGACAGCAGGCTGCACACCGGGTATCTGCTGCTGTTCTATCACTGTATTTGAAAGATGGAGGAATCTAAGCTGTGAGTCAGGGAAAGGGGGAAGAGTTACAGACAGAAGGTGGATCTGTCAGTGCTGGGAGGCAGAGATGCTAGAGATGGAAGGGTGGGGTGTGGCAGGGGTGCATCATTGCTGAGAATCAGGGGGGTGGGATGTGGAGGTGCAAGAGGCACTGGGAGCCATGCTGGGGTTAGAGGAGGCAGGAGGGTCCGTAATGGGACATGGAGGGGGAGAGGAACGTCTGTGCTAAGAATCTGAATACTGAGACTGGAGCTGCCAGAGGTGGGGGTACTGACCGGCACTGTTCAGCTCCTCTCCCTCAATCTCCTTTTGTCTTGTCTCTGCCGCAGGAGGATGAGTCACCCCGCAGTGTGCTGGAGGAAATGGGACTCGCATAGCAACCGACTGCAGCCGTTTTCCGCAGAGATGCCGGCAACCTTTAATCACTTTGTTCTGGACTTGTAAGGGGCACCAGCAGCATTCTGTATAACCCCCGCCCTTCTCGTGTGCCCAGGAACCCATCTTGTACCACTCATGTCCCAGAAGTCCATCCTGTACAACTCCTGTCCCATACGACTCACGGCCTCCTCACACATACAGGAACAGATCATGTGTGCCACCTTCCTCCCATTCCCAGCAGCAGCAATGTCTTGCCTATGTGTTTGTATAAATATGCACACACTTGGACTCTTGTGCATGCTGTCCTTCACACACATTACCAATCCGTACTGCGGATATGTGCATACCTGGTCTGTAGGGGAAGGGAGGATACACACATAGCCCATGGAGTAGGGAGGAAAGCAGATACCGTATGCACATACCCAGTCCTAGGAAGCATCTGCACAAGGGGTAGGAAGGTTGTACTGCTGCTGGTGCCTTGAGGAACAAAGAATTGTGCAGCAGAGTGGTTTCAACATCTTGATTTGAGAGGGAACATGAATCAGTGTGTATATCTGAGAATTTCCATAATCAGAGGAAATTAAAGGGAGCAAGGGTCCATCTGGACATCTGCAATGGATCCTAAAAGGGACTGAGTGTCCGCCCCAACCAGATATGAAGGATCCTAAAAGGGAACGAGTCTACCCCGAGCAGATGTGAAGGATCCTAAAAGGGACCGAGTGCCTACCTGGGCATCTGCAATGGATCCTAAAAGGGAACGAGTCTACCCTGAGCAGATGTGAAGGATCCTAAAAGGGACCGAGTGCCTACCTGGGCATCTGCATTGGATCCTAAAAGGGAACGAGTCTACCCCGAGCAGATGTGAAGGATCCTAAAAGGGACCGAGTGCCTACCTGGGCATCTGCATTGGATCCTAAAAGGGACTGAGTGTCCGCACCAACCAGGTGTAAAGGATCCTAAAAGGGAATAAGTGCACCAACCAGATGTGAAGGATCCTAAAAGGGACCGAGTGCCTACCTGGGCATCTGCAATGGATCCTAAAAGGGAACGAGTCTACCCCGAGCAGATGTGAAGGATCCTAAAAGGGACCGAGTGCCTACCTGGGCATCTGCAATGGATCCTAAAAGGGAACGAGTCTACCCCGAGCAGATGTGAAGGATCCTAAAAGGGACCGAGTGCCTACCTGGGCATCTGCATTGGATCCTAAAAGGGAACGAGTCTACCCCGAGCAGATGTGAAGGATCCTAAAAGGGACCGAGTGCCTACCTGGGCATCTGCATTGGATCCTAAAAGGGACTGAGTGTCCGCACCAACCAGGTGTAAAGGATCCTAAAAGGGAATAAGTGCACCAACCAGATGTGAAGGATCCTAAAAGGGACCGAGTGCCTACCTGGGCATCTGCATTGGATCCTAAAAGGGACTGAGTGTCCGCACCAACCAGGTGTAAAGGATCCTAAAAGGGAATGAGTGCACCAACCAGATGTGAAGGATCCTAAAAGGGACCGAGTGTCCGCCTCAACCAGATGTGAAGGATCCTAAAAGGGAATGAGTGCACCAACCAGATGTGAAGGATCCTAAAAGGGACCGAGTGTCTACCTGGGCATCTGCAATGGATTCCAAAAGGGAACGAGTGTCCGTCCCAACCAGATGTGAAGGATCCTAAAAGGGAATGAGTGCTCCAACCAGATGAGAAGGATCCTAAAAGGGACCGAGTGTCTACCTGGGCATCTACAATGGATTCTAAAAGGGAACGAGTCTACCCCGAGCAGATGTGAAGGATCCTAAAAGGGACCGAGTGCCTACCTGGGCATCTGCATTGGATCCTAAAAGGGACTGAGTGTCCGCACCAACCAGATGTAAAGGATCCTAAAAGGGAATGAGTGCACCAACCAGATGTGAAGGATCCTAAAAGGGAATGAGTGCACCAACCAGATGTGAAGGATCCTAAAAGGGAATGAGTGCACCAACCAGATGTGAAGGATCCTAAAAGGGACCGAGTGTCTACCTGGGCATCTGCAATGGATTCCAAAAGGGAACGAGTGTCCGTCCCAACCAGATGTGAAGGATCCTAAAAGGGAATGAGTGCTCCAACCAGATGAGAAGGATCCTAAAAGGGACCGAGTGTCTACCTGGGCATCTACAATGGATTCTAAAAGGGAACGAGTCTACCCCGAGCAGATGTGAAGGATCCTAAAAGGGACCGAGTGCCTACCTGGGCATCTGCAATGGATCCTAAAAGGGAACGAGTCTACCCCGAGCAGATGTGAAGGATCCTAAAAGGGACCGAGTGCCTACCTGGGCATCTGCAATGGATCCTAAAAGGGAACGAGTCTACCCCGAGCAGATGTGAAGGATCCTAAAAGGGACCGAGTGTCTACCTGGGCATCTGCATTGGATCCTAAAAGGGAACGAGTCTACCCCGAGCAGATGTGATGGATCTTAAAAGGGACTGTGTGTCTGTCCTGGACAGCTTTGATGAATTCTTCAAGAAATCATGTGCCTATCTTGTTGATGGCTCCTTAAAAGGACTAAGTATCCAGCTGAACAGCTGTGATGGATCCAAAAATGGACCAATTGTCTAGCTCAGACAAACGTGATGAATCCCGAAAGGCACAAGAGTTGTCCATCCCTGCCAGACGCGATGGATCCTGGGAGCGACCTAGCGCCCATCTCTGCCGGATGGGATGGAGGGATCCTGAAAGGGGAACCGGTGTTTGGTGCAGACAGATGTGACACTGCAAGCCTCTCCCCAGATTTGCTTCCGATTTGTCCAGTTTGGGATCTTTTGTGCCCAGATTTAATATTTTCAGAAGGGGGTTATTGCCAAGCCAGAAATGTCTGCATTCTGTCCTCTCTCTCATCCTTTATGCCTTTTTTTTTTTTTTTCTTCAACCATGTACTCAAATGAAAACCTAAAGAAAATGTTCTTTTCTCCACAGTGAGCCTCCTCCGGGCCTCTGAATCATCCTCCTCCTCTTCCCCACTCTGCTAGAAAGCAAGTGACTAGTAATGAAATCTCTCAGATGGCCAGGGCCTGCGGAGGGGTAACTTGTGACTGATCATTGCTAAGGGCTAGCGTGCGTGCGTGCGTGCGTGTGTGCCTGACATCTTTCTCTTCAGCCCTGGGGGAAGAGCTCTGAGCAGATTTGGGGGGTGAACATCTCATGACTACTGTTGCCTTTTTTTTGTTCACATTTACAAAGGATGTGTAAGTCTACTTTCCACAGAGGGATCCTATTTTATCTTTACTTAATAAAGTACAGCTGCAGATTCTGTGATCCCGTCGTCTTTGTGTAGTGCTGTCTGAATTAAAACCTGGGTTTTGTTCCCGCCTGTCTGTGCCCAGGGTCTTTAGCACCGGACAGTAAATGCATGCAAAGCTTCAGTTCTGCTCAGGAGGCCTTTTTTCATAGTCGAGCGGACTGGAAAAGAAGCTGATGCACTTAAATAACCTTCAGATTGAGGTTTTCTTATGAGCTTGGCCTCCTGCCCAGGTTTCTATAATGTAGTTACTTTTTCTTCAGGTTCCTCAGCTCTAATCCCTGGCTCTCGCTGGGGGGGGGGCTGGAATGAGTCACTTTGTCTCCCTGTGCCTCAGTGCTAATCCCCTGCTCTCTCACACTGACTCTGCGATGAGTCACCTTATCTCCCTTCGCCTCGGTTCCAATCCCAGCTCTGCCATTGACCGTGTCTGCGACTTTTTGCTGTCATGTTCTCAGCTCCTATGAGTAACTTTGTTCTTGCTCTCTCTCGCTTTTGGACTCCGCCACGGAATTCAGGTACCAAAAAGGGTTCTGCATGACCACCCCAGCCATGGCCATCTGCGTGTTTCTGAGGAACTCTCTGTTCTCGTTAGATGGATTATGTTCTGTATACCATTTTTTTCTTTAGAAAATACAAATAAGAGAATGCTGGCCTGTATGCCCCACCTGTTATGAGAATCTGATAGTAGCTGCCTCTTTTATTTTCCTCACAGGCGGTTGTTCTCATCATTCGTATAGTGCATAGTAGAAGGACATTGTCTAGTGTGTGTCTCTACAAACAATTGTTTCTCAGTTCTAATTTGGGGTGGATGGGTGAGGGTTAGGCGGGGAAGGCTTAGGTTACAAATCCAAATTCACACTTGGATAAGAGCAGAGGCCAGGACAAATGTGGAACAGAAGAAAGTAACTCAGGTAAATAACAAATTCTACCAAAAAAAAAACCAAAACCTGTCCCTTTTCATCAAGCTCGTCCCTTACAGTATAGAGCTGACGGCGCATTCATGTGTTTCCGGATAGCTAGAGGCAACGGGTGCCTAGGTTCTGGTTGCCATTGACACTTGAGCAGTGATCATTGAGCTGGTAACCCCCAGTGCTTTCAAGTTTCAGGATGCACTCCAATAGGTGCAAATAAGGATCAATAAAAAATGTAATGTGAGGCCGTTCGGTTCGTTTAGCCACACGTTTCTTGGCTAGTTTTGTGATGCTAACTCTCCATCGGTTCAAGGCAAAAGATGGCCTTTCCTGAACCTACAAGTGAAGCATACAGTGCGTTATAAAGACGATGGGAGTGGGTGAGGGCTTGACCTGTAAGCACAGGGGGCCCTTGCCTATAGCCCAAGGTCCAGCAGCAAAAACAGGAGTTTGATCCGGCCTGCAGCAGTGATGAAAAAAAGGCGTTTGATCTGTCCTGCTGTGCCGGTCGTGAAAGTGCATTCCACTGCCGCCGCTAGCTGAAGTCCTTGGACATGTGAGTGTCATCACGTCAAAGCAGCGGTGGGGCGTGCCAGGCCCCCCACAAATTGCTGATGTTAGTTCTGCAGGTGCAGATGGAGCCATTCGGGCCAAAAACAGGGATAGAGGCTGTAACACAGCCATCAGGAACTTTTGGCCACAGAGCGTGAGGAGGAAGGCACTGGCGGTACCGAGCTGTGGGATTGCTAGGGAAAGCCCCGCTGATGGTTCCTGGACCTTCCAGCGGTGCTGCCATCTCTTTGGAGATGGGGGGGAGAGGGCATGGACATCATCCCCGAAGGGTGCAGAAATCTTCATTACTGCAACCCAGATACCAAGTCAGAGGGTCTCTCCCTGGAGTAGGGGCTCTAGATTGGGTGGGGGGGGGGGGGGAATGGAGACAGAGTGCACATCACTCTTTCTGATTTCTTAGGTGGGCAGATAGAGGCCAAGGCTTCTTGGTGTGGTCCAGGGTTAACAACTTTGCGGCCATTTAGAACGATTACTGATCCTATGTGCCACACCCTCCAGCCAGTGCTGGCCTTTGGGTAGGGCAAGTTGCGCTGTCGCCTAGAACTGATGCCGCCATCACCGATTATGCTGAAGAGTTGATTGGGGGGGGGGGCAATTTTTGTCCAGGGTGCCATTTGCCCTAGAGCTGACCTTGACCCCTGCCCCTTCCCTGGCATTTATAATTACCAAAAGGGCTAGACATGGCCCCCCCCCCCCCCTCCTCCAAACTGAGGGATTTTCTCTTCCTCTATCCTCCCTCCCCCACCCTCCGGCTCAGCAGCCCTTGAGGAGGAAATACCCCCCGGGCTCTCGATTATTTGAAGTGTTTAATATGGCCCTTATTTTGCAAAGTTTGGGGACCCTGTGTTAGCAAAACGGTAAGAAGATGACAGGGAGCAGCCCTATGTCTGGTAGTGTGCTACAAAAAAAAAAAGAGAGTCTGTCAAGTCTTTTTCTGTTGGCTTTGATCAGATGCCTTCTGAAATTAGAGGTAACAGTGCCTCTGTGCATTTTTCAATCGGTAGACTTTCAGTGCCTTCCCTCGTGCTCTTTACTTTTCCCCTATCATGGGCCAAGTCTCTGATTCTGGTGCTTACCATCCTGTGATATTACCGAGGGCTGCCAGAATGAATATGGGTTATGCTTAGATAATGGACAACAGAGCTGCACGTTTATATTGTGAGGGAAAACTGCGCCTGCTGGCTAATGTTATCATGTATTCCTGTTCAGATGCCATAACTGCTTAGTTTTGCACAAATGGTTTATCCTAAGAATAAGTCAGAGGATTCCTTGTACATATGAGTTTTAATGCCCCATGTATTCAGCACTGTGTCGTGTCCAGCACTGCCTCTCTAGCATCCCATAAACGTGGTTCCCTCCATTGGATCCACAGGGGCTTTCCTTGATTTCAGGGCTGTTCATGGTATCTTATGACCTCTGTTTCAACCTGTGTCATGGTCTAAGCATTTTCTATGATGCCCCCACAGCTTCTGTACTCTCTATCCTCAGTTTCCAGCTCTGGTCCTCAAGAGAATCCAACAGGTCTAGCTAACGGGATATCTACCATGAATGTTCATGACAAGCATTGAGTCTAAAAAAGCAACAAGTTAATCTACAGATTTTCATTACCATGAAAGCCAGACATGTTAGAAGTGCTCAAGGATTACATAGAGGTAGGGACCTTCATTTTCAGTTTTTATTTTATTTTTCCTGTGAATTTCAATATTATAACAAAAAAAGAAATCAGAGGAAAAATGACTTCCACTTATTTTTCTCCTGCATTTTATGTTATTTTTTCACTGGGTTTTTTTTTTTTTTGTTTTGTTATAACATTGAAATTCTCAGGAAAAATAAAATAAAAACTGAAAATGAAGGTCGCTATTTATAGGATATCTCATTACCTCTTTGCTTTTTAACATTTAATAAATCTTCAAAAGATTAAGCAGGATCTAAACACATAAAATAAGGAACTGCCCATAGGTAGCTTTCAACTTCCTGAAGCTACATATTTGCATATGGAAGTCCATAACACATAAATTTGGCTGTTTAATAAAGAGGAATTCCTGGGGCATGCTATGAATCTACACGTAACTTATATTTGGGAATAGTATGCGCAAAACCAGCATGCCACTAATGCCATTGCTTTGAAATGGATAAAGTAACCCAGGAACACTGAGCTGAGTAACAGGCTGATATTCCAGCACAATTTATGCAGGAACCTTGCAATGAAAATTGGGTTAGTATTGTGCCTGCGTAACTTTGCAGAATGGCGCATGACCGAGAAGGTTCCCGTGACTGGTGTACCCCGAACCTTGCTGTGGTTGGCCTCCCATGGTCTCTATTCCTTATGATTGTAACGAGGTCTACATTAATCCTAGGTATCTTTAGATGCATTTCCCAGCAAGAATGACTATTATTGATGCTCAGCCTGTCTTATCCATTCGTCCATCCGCATGTATCAGCGGCCCTAGCTGTGGGTGGATCTGGCTGAAATTTGATATAGGAATCTCTTACTGAGGTACCAACATTCCTGCCATATTTCAACCACATCCAATGAATGGGGGGCCTCCGGTGTGCTTGGGCCCATGAGAAGATGGAGCCTAAAACATAAAGACCATGAAAGGTGCCTTTTTGTACACTCTACGTGTACATTTCAACATGACAAGAGATGGGTGGCACCTTATAGACTTAACCAGTTCATTGAGGTATGAGCTTTTGAGGACAGAGTCCATTTTGTCAGATGCATGACAAAGTATTACACTAATGAAAAAGATCTAGATTAGCAAATATTGGATGGCCAGTCTTACTTTTGACTTAGCCAGTTTGACCAATGGCATTCAAAGAGAGTGGCCACCAAGTGGCAATTTTTCTTCTGTGCTCCCTGACCAATGTATCTGTCCTCTGCCCTCAAAAGCTCGATAAATCGTTTAGTCTATAAGGTGGTGCCACCCGCCTCTTGTCATTTTTCCTACACCAGATTAACTTGGCTATCTCTCTGAAGATCTAAACTTCAACTTGTTTCTGGTTTAAGCGGTTAAGCACTAGGTATTAATAGAGGATTGCTGCTGGGGTGATGATCACAGAAGAAAAATTGCCACATACTGCCCGTTCTCTTGCCCACGCAGGGCTCAGCAGATGGCAGCAGCAGCTGAGTAGGTTAAAGGGAACTGCAGTGCTAGCTGCAGCTGGTGCCAGCTTTTCTGAGGAGGGGGTGTCTATGGGACCGTGCCCAAGTGCAGCAGTTCTGTTTCCAGATTAGTTTTTTTTCCAGCAATTACAGGGATGATGTCATTCTACTTTCCTCAAGATTTTTTTTTTCCAGAATTGTGAAATTTTATTTCCCTCCAGCCCTCTCGTTTTTTGAAGGAGCCTGGGAGGGAGGGGGAAATTTACAAAGAGCTACACCTACCAACTGGGTGGCATCTAACATCATATGTTCCTCCTGTAGACAACTCATTCAGTTTCTGGAAGAAATATTTTTGGAAATGTTGTTAAAAGAAATGATTTACTCTGTGGGATTATAAAGCCTCCATATGTTTAATATCCATGGAGCCATCTCAGAATGTGGTAAAATAGTCCCTGAAATATATCAGAGACTGCAAAGGCCTGATTGGAAAGGAGCAAAATCAGATACAAAATGTTCCCATAACATTTTGGGGGAGGGGGGGTGGGTATACAAATTTAGGAGATTTCCACAGTTCATGTACCCAGGACAGCTAAATGCCCTTCAACAGTGATAAACACTAAGGACTTTAATTTCCAATGGGAAACCTAGCTCTAGAGATTAGAGCAATGGGCTGAGAACCAGGAAATCTGGGGTTCAGATTCCAGTTCATCCACCTGTCCCGTTGCTTCAGATGCCCAGGTAGAGTGTAAGCTCTTTGGGGAAAGGACTTATACCTGAATACTTATCATCACTGCAGAGCGCTATGAACATCCAGTAGCACTATTGGAAACCATAACATTATTATGAAGTAAGGACCAGATCTACTGGAAGATTGTTGTGCTCAAGGGGAAAAACGTTTAGTACATCCGACCCTTCAATCCTGGCCCATCCTCTCTTTCTGTGGAAACTGCAGATGGGATGCAGGAAGACCATGAGCAAAGAACGAAAGTAACTCGTAATAAAATAGTTGCTTTTATTTCTTAGCAAAACTAGTAATCCACATGCTATTTACAACAGGCAGACAGCGTTTATTACTAAGTACAAGGACAAGAAAACAGGTTTACAGGACTTGGAATCTAACTTCACAAAAGCAAGACCTGGAGCTAGGTGGTACATGAGGTGGCTGGAGGAGGACATGGTGTGCAAAGCTTCTTTGCACAAATGTGACTTAGAAAGCTTGGTCCCAAGGTTGCCTTGTCTTTCCTTTACTCTTTGTTGTGTGTCGTTTGGGCTGATGTTGTTTCCGAATATTTTAAAGTGTAATTGGCAATGCTGGTGAACTTTCGGAGACACTGTGTCTAATCTTTGGATATCATGAATTCACATGGCAAACACGCACAACAGCATGCCAACCTATGCATTTCTATAACACCATTTTAGTATAACATTAGCAAATTCACAATATTTATCTGATTGGTGTGTATGTGTGTGGCAGGCACGCGGAGGCAGGGGTAAAGGGGGATGTTATAAGACGGCTGGGGAGAGTTTGACATGAAACATTTAATTTTTTTTTCCCTAATTATAACCATTATTCCTGTCCACGTTGGAAAGGAGAACAACGCAGCTTGACATAGGCTGCATTCCACCATCCTGTGGAGCTTATGGTCCGTGCTGGCAGAGATATCCAGCCAAAGACTTGTGCACAAAGGTTGCTTTTGTCATAATAATTTAACAACCAAGTTTACAGTGATGAATATGTGTGCTGGCAGAGCAGGGAGAAGGGGAATACTTTCTCAAGATGTTAAATGGACTCATTGCTCCCTCCCCATTTTAATGGACATTCCAGATCGAGATTTAATTCAATGCAAGGAACGCCAAGACAAAGGGACTGGCAATTTTGTGCTTTCTAGCGGCTCTTGACATGTGGTGTGATATGTTTTCTTCCCTCATAGGGTCACCGTATGTCGCATACCGAAATGTTTTCATATTTAAGGCCCCAATTGGACTCGGGGGTGGGGGGTATAGGAGGGGTCTATGCATTGCTCTGTTCCGTGAGAGCTCAAATGCCTTGGTTGGAGGGAAGTGCTGAGAATTAGGTCAGCCGAGGCCATCTGCCTTTAAGAATCTCTTCTCTGGTTTCTGATATACAGGAATAACCGAACAACCCAAGATCGTATTGAAAAAATCTGTATCAAATTTTATTTAAAAATATTGGTAGTGTTTCCCTTTATTACATTTGTACATGGCAAAGTTACAAAAAAAAGTGAAAAGGCAACAGAAAAGATTGAAACCTTCAGCAATTAAACCCTGCCTTTCGTCTAGTGCAAGCGCTTTTTTTTTTTTGTTTGTTTATTTCGTCAGAAAAAATATAGATTTGACTCAATGTTAAGCAAATTGAAATGACCGCTATCAATGATCCAGGCCAGCATCTCGGATGTAGCCAAACAAAAGAACTGAACAACAGATGTTCTTTCTTTCATCATATGTTCTACAAGAAAGTGGGGGTTAAGTAATTGAACCTAGTGAAAATATATTGGTGCTTTGTCTCAAATGGGTAGAAATATTAAACTCTAGTGTGAGTTATGGGAGTTTAATTAAATAGCAATAAGATGGAGGATTTTTTTTTTTTTAAACAATCTGGGATTTCTTTTATGGAGATTTCAGAGACGCTGTTAGTGTATCTAGATTATTGGAGGGTGGATATCTGGCCCTGTCTGGTACATGGTATTAGGCTGGAACAAGTGTGGGTCATCTAGAGAAGATCTTGGCTTCCCCCCCCCCCCCCCATCCCCCTACCCTCACCTCTGATTGATAATCATAACAAAGTCCAGTGTTTGTAGGGCCTTGTCCACTCCCAGCTCTGGTCGCTGGGACTAGCGGCTATGAAGACTGGAAGGTGGCGTTTGTGTTCCTGACTCATGCATAACCTGGCTATGTTCAACACACGAAAATGATTTTGATTTATTTTGTCGCTTTGTTTTATGACAAAGTAGCTTTCGCCATTCACTGAAAAACTTCTGGGTGCTTTAACAAGATCTTCTCGATATAATTCTCCAGCTCTTCTTCCTTGTCCTGGCTGTCATCATAATAATCTTCCCTCGGCATCAGGAGTCCCGGGCCTTTATAGTAGTACTGGCGGGGTTGCTGGAAAGTCCTGGGCCTGATGTAGTTGGGGTAGTTGTTTTGCTTGGGTCGGTACCTTCTGGGCACTGCCATGGGCACCTCCTCATAGTCTAGGTCGTTACCCAGCACATCATTCCAAGCCAGGTCTTCCTTCATGTGATGTCTGGAGGACCTCTCAGAGTGGTAGGGTGGGTAATAGACGGTGTGTGGGGCATCATACCGGGCAGGGGGTGCCCTCACCTTCTCCCTGTGGGACTGTCGGTGCCTGGGTTCTGCCCTCTCTGGAGAATCTTTCTTCTTCTTTTCCACATCATTGATAATATCTATGACATCATCGGCAGGCAGATGGAGCTTGCTGGAGATCTCGATCAGTTTGTCTATGGTCTGGGGGTCGATGTCTTCACCCTCTTCTTTAGACCTTTTATCCTCGGCCCCAGTGTCTTCTTCCCTCTGCCCTTCCTCCTCAGGAATACCTCCATCCTCCTCATCCTCGAAAAGGAAAGAACTCTTTTTTGTTTCGTCCCTGAAGGCATCCTGCTCCTCCTTGCCATTGTTGTCCTGATCGGTGTTGTCCTCTCCCTTCAACAAGTATTGCAGCAGCAGGTCTGAGGCAATATCAGCTATCTTCTCTTCTTCAGCCTTGGCATCTGCCAGCCTCTTCTTCTCTGCCAGCTCCTCCAGATACTTCATCTTCTCCTGACCCTTTCCCCTGGAGAACAAGCTCCTTTCTTCTTTGCTCTCCACAGCTTCTGTCCCTTGCTGCTTGTCCTTCATCAAAACCTGAAAGTCTTCCAGTTCTTTCAGGATGTCTTTCTGACTCTGGTCATAGTCATCCTCTCTTTCTGGGATGGAGAGCTCCCTGGCAGGGTTGGACCTCTCCCTCTTGGCAGTGGAGCTGTATTTCTGCAGCTCTTCTAGCATGGATTTTAGTTTCTCCAGATCTTGGTCATTCCCTTCCTCCTCTTCCTTCCAGCTCAGTGTATTTTCCTTGGGAATGGACTGCTTTGGAGCTTCCAAGCTGGAGCTCCTGGTTCGGCTCTGCACTCTCTCAGTCATCTTCTCCTCCTCAAGCTTCGGGGCTTCCGACTTGACAAAGCTGTCCCGGTATTGTTGAAAGCGGCTGTCGCTTCCTTGCTTGTTGACTGGTGCCTGTGGCTTCTCCGAGTCCTGGTTCAGAGCCTGGAGTAGTACAGCTGCCAAGGTCTGGGGGTCAATGTCTTTAAAAAGGTCATTGTCGTCTTCAGGCTGGACTTTATTCTTGTCTGGGGACTCCTTGGCTGGGTACTCAGAAACAGACCTGGCATGCACCTCCTTGGATTTCTCTGCTTGATTTTTACTTTCTAGGGCAGTTTCCTGTCTCCCGTCTTGGTCCAGTGCTTTCTGTAGGTGGTCTGGGTGCTTGTCCTCTACTAGAGGGGCTCCATGGACACTGCAGTGGTGCAAGAGACTAAGGGAAAGGAGGAGAGCGGCTCCCGGCAGAGAGGTTACCCAAACCATCGCCTTGCTCTGATGTCTGTAGGAAGAAGAGAAGACAAAGGGTTTTTTGTTAGTGAGGATGCTCTCGGTTCAGATTGCCCCTAAGACTGCAGAATGGAAGAAACGGCCGAATGCAGCTGGCCAGTGAAGCAAGAGAAGCGTGCGCTAATGAGCCTGGCCATTTCCCACAAGTCATTAGTGCACTTCTGGCTAAGACAACAACTGCAAATTCCTTTTAAGTGTTCAAGTTTCCCGAAAACCACAGAGGTAGCGCAGCTCTTCTCGGACTACTTGCATGACTAAAAATAAAACCGTGACTTACCCACTTACTAACCAAAAGTAATTATGGATGATTTTTAAAGATGCACTCATAAAACAAACAAATATAGCTACATCCATAGCGATGGTTATATATAGCTACGCACATAATGCTTCACTGCTCTTGTCAGACACTGCCCAAACGCACTGAGAGCTTTTGTAAACCTTATCTTTTTTTTTTTTTCCTTTGGCCAAGGCTCCGATACTTTTTTTTTTTGCTCGGAACCTTGACTAAAGCGTTCACACGCGTCTCTGTCTGGGTTAAGGAGAAGGGATAGACAGAAGGTGACAGGGAACCCCAGGGAGAAGGCAATCGACGGAGCAGAATCTGCGGCAGCACGTTAGGGGGGGGGGGGGGGAATACACAAAAGGCGCAGGCTGGATAGACCAAGGGGGGGGTCCTTGTCTGCCCACCCGCTCTCTGTGTCTTTCTAAGGGTTTGGGAGATGTCAGCGAGATCCTCCCAGACTGATGCATTCTGCAAAGCCGAAGAGCATTTCACTCTGCCATTGGAAGAATCCAATACTGAGCCAATTCTGCTGAGAGAGAGAAAAGGGGGAAAGGCGATAGAAGAGCCCCCATATGAAGACGGGAGAGGCGCTGGCAGGGAGCAGAGGAAGAAAGAGCCCGAGGCTTCGGTAGAGGGACTTGCCGGACACCTGTCCTGACGAGGAAAGGTTTTTCTCCAGAGGTGAAGGAATGTCCCACCCGTCATCCCGGGGGAGGGAAAACGATTCTCCTGCGATTTCTTTCTTTCTGCCTTTATGAAGCTCTAAGGGGGGTAAAGCGGTGGCCGGATCCAGGGATCGTTCTGAGTCCGGGTCCCCCCAGGTTTGCTGGCAGGGAATTCCCTTCTTGCGGGGGGTGGGGGGCTCGGGGAAGACCTGACTCTCCAGCTTGGGGGGGGGGGGGAGGTAATGAATTATAAGCCCTAACGCTAGTCACGGTATTAGCATTTATGGCCAAAAACACTGCAAATGGATCGTTTCCTCCCTTCCCTAATTCCTTTCTTTATGCCCCATTCTTCTCTTCACATTTTCCTTTTCTCGTAGTTTTCTAAAAAATCTTTCTTTGCGGTTTTTCAAATTCTATTTCTATAACAGTTTTTTTTTTTCTTTATTTATTCTGCTGGAATTTCGCTCTGACTTTGCCCGGTTTGCTTTACAGGTAGCAAAAGTCCCCGGAGACGGTCCAGAGATGAGGCTTAGCCTGTTATCCTGCAGGGGCAGATTTAACTGGCGGGGTTGACGTGTGTGGGGGGGGGGGAGACTTTACCTTGCTAGATCCTTCCCCCTGGATAAGCTTTTATCACGACTGGGCCCCCTTTTCTCTTTCATTTTCCCGCCCACCCCTAGGATACGGGACCCAAAAACGGCCAGAAAAGTCATCGCAGCCCTTACAGACTCCAAATCAACAAAAACCAAACAAACAACAAAAAAAAAACCAAACAAACAAAGCAACTACCAAGTACGACGGCAAAGAGCAAGACATGAACGTGGACGGTGACCATGCTTTCCCCCATCCCCGATCTACTGAGCTGCAATGCCTATAACAGAGCGACATGCGATGCACGGCTACAACGCGGCTAGGCAGAGAGCCCCCCCGGGACCGCAGCGGCCGGTGGCCCCCGGGGGCTGCCTGCACGGGACGGGCTCTTACTTCGCGGAGCGGGCTGGGTCGCGCTGGGGCTGCCTCCGGGCTCGCTCGGCTGTCTCCGTCCGCGCCCCTCTCGCTGGCGGCTGCTGCTGGCAGTTTCAGCACCGCGGACAGCGCTCGGCGCATTTATACCCGCCAGCCAGGTCACGTGCTGCGCCCTCCCCCGGGGGGGGGGGGGGGGGAGGGGGGAGGGAGGCACGCCCGCCCCGGCGCGCGTCAATTCATTCACCAATGGGAGCCGGGGCTGGTGCCTGGGCGGGGCCGGGCTCGTGGAAAAGGATGAATGGAGGCGTGAATGAATGAATGAATGAATGAATGGAGGGTGAATGGAGCGCGCGCGCCGTACGCCAGGCAGCCGGGAAACACGGGATCGGGGGAAGGGGAAGGGGGGAAGCCAAAAAAAAAACAACAAAAAAGCCCAAACAAATAAATAAGCAATAAAGAAATACGAGAAGAAGCCGCTTTAGTACAGGGCCCCGGGAGCAGCCCGCAGCAGAGGGGCTCATGGACAGACCGCAGGAAAAGGCTACTTTGAGACTATGGATAATATCGGGGCGGGGGGGGGGGGGGGAGGAAGAGGGGGGGGGTCAGTAGGCTCTGCAGAGGAGTCCAGAGAAAGCGGGATTAATGTCAGGAGAACTGTGGATGAAATGAGCCGTCAGCCTCCCGCATCTCTCTCTGAAACCACACGATCGACCCCTCTTCCTTACACATCTCTCTCTCACCCCCCCCCCCCCCCCCCCCCAATAAATTAAAAGCAGGCTTTGCTTTCTCTGTCCTATCTGCGTATCTTTCTACCTCTGTCTTCCCCCCCCCCCCCCTTTCGTGGGTTCTGTTTCTTTTTCTCTGCGTGGATCCCCCTTTCCTGGAGTCTGGCTGGCTGTGTCGGATTTGGGCACAGGAGTTGCTCCCGCTCCTTCCGCCTCCTGATATTTATTTATCAGCTCTTTGGTGTCATGAACCATGGACACGCAGGTGGCTCTCCCCCCCCCCCCCCCCCAGGTGTGTGATAAGATGACAGTGAGGGGGGGGATGCTGTCTCCCCTCCCCCCCCCTGTCAGGGAGGAGCGGATGAATCACGCCGCAGCTTTGCCACATTATCCTCGTCATTTGCACGGGGGGCCCCGCAAAGATCAGATTGGGAGGCCGATGACGTCACCATTTGCGCAGTTCTCATTGATGAAAGCCGCTCCGGTTCTGGGAGGTGTGAGACGGGGTGAGGGCTGAAAATCTTGACCCCCCCCCCCTCCCCTCCCCTCTGCAGTCATTCCCGCCTCGAGGATTATCCGGACAATGCAGGCGTTTTTCTCATTTCACAGCTCGCTCGCTCTCTCTCTCTCTTTTGCCTCCCACCAGGACGTTTTGTTAAATCGCTTAAAAAAGTTTGGAGGTCGAAGCAACAGCCCCCGCACTTCCTTAGCAATAGAGAGAGCGCTGGAGAGAAATTCCTGCCTACCTTGCTCGATCTGCCAAAATTAAAACGCCAGGAGGGAGAGGGGGAAGACAAGCGAGCAAGACAGCCAGAAATAAAGCCTCGATCGAGGACGCAGGCTACAAAAAAGGGGGGCACTTCTTGCCAGAATAAGAGGTTTTATGTTCGTGTTGGAAGGCGAGGTCGGACTTCGCTTTGTTCGGGGCATTCAAAGAGTAGGGGGAGGATAGAGATTTGATCTCGTTCTTATTCTGTCCGAAACTAATCCCCTTAACCTGTATCCCCTCTCTGTCCTAAACCCGGGTGCATCCTTTAGAAATGAATACATCGCCTGACGTCTCCTCTTCAAGATGCCCGTTCTCTGTTCGATTTGGTCACCTCGCCCCTGTATCCCCGCCATCCGTTAAATAATCACCGTATACCATGCAGCAGATACTATAGCCGCCTCCTGTTAGATATGCCGGACCGCCTCTAATCCTCCTTAAGGAAACGCAGCATCTAAAACTATCGTCAGCGGGGAAATAACCCAGATATGCCATGCTGCGACCTGGGTCCTCTCTTCCGCCGTTAGATATTCGGGATGTGCCATGCCGCACAGAATATCTCCTCCTTTCTCTTTTCATATCCAGGATGTTATTCTATACAGGGGGGGGGGGGGGTGTAGGAGCGCCGGGAAGGGATACTAATAGTCTCCCTGTTTTTTGCAGACAGGAAAGTACATCCTCTCCCTCCTTCTCTACCCAAAGTAAGAACTGATAAACTCCGATTATGTCTGCAAAGTTTTAGGGAGCCAGTGGGAGGGAAGGAAAGAGGGATTGCGGGTCTGACCCCCAACCCAGCATTAAAGAAAGCCCTCCCCCCCCCCCCCTGGATTCCGTTCCTGGATGGAACGTTGGGGCCCGGTTCTGAGCTGCTCGGCCGCCTATCCTGAGAGATCCCACTGCGTGCACCAAAACAACTGCAGAGAAACAGATCCAGGGGTGCGAGGAGAGAGAAGGGGGGGGGGGGAGGGGTGCTGGTCTTCTTCCATCTACTTCCACCCCCCTCTCCGGAACCTCCCCTTCACCAGAGACCTCTTCACTCAAACTCTTCTGCCTGTGCCAAATCGTGAAAAAAGGAACTAGAGAAAGCAAAATAATAAATGCATCCCTTCTCTACCACTCTCTCCTCTTTTGTCTCTTTGCGGTTGTTGGATTTTATTTTGTTTTATCCTGCGCTCGAATTTTATTCAGTTTGACAGTCCCGTCTCCTCCCCTTCATCCCCCCCCCCCCCCCCCAAACGCAGACTTTTCCTTTCTTATCTTCTTTTTTTTTTTTTTTTTTTTGTGTAAACGATTTTTATTATTATAATAGGTTATAACAGTACAGTTAGGATGCAATGGGTCCCGCATCTACTTGGATCGTTTGCCACCTCCTCATTTCTCAGGGAAATGGGAAATGCCGGGGATGGGGGGTGGGTGGGAAGAATGATGGCCCCCGAGGGCCCTCTCTCTGCCGTGTAATGGGATGACTCAGACCCTCCAGCCTACACCTCCGCGGGCGGAGACACGGAGGTCTCTCCCTCCCAGGTAATAAATCAGCGGCTCCAGCAGTCGCTTTTCGGCACCGCGCAGCGTCGGCAAGTTCAACTTTTCTGACTTCCGTTCCAGGTCTCCAGAAGGGAAACCCCGCTCTAAAGGAATTTAGGCTTTCTTTGGCGAGTTTAAAGGGCCGAGAAGAGGTGGCGAGGAGAAACTTTCGAAGGTGCGTCTCTTTTGGCAGGCGGCGATAGCAAAATCCCTCCTGGAGAGAAAGGGTCCAGCGGGTGCATCTCGCGGATAGGAAGGTCCGGCATCCAGCGACACCAGGTGGGGAGTCTCCGGCACCCAGATGTCAGGCAGGAGTCTCGGGTATACAGAGAGCAGGGCGGGAAGTCTGGCTTATAGGGAGTTTCGTGTACACGGGTAGAATAGGGGAGCCTCGGGTATGCAGAGATGAGGAGGAGGGCGTCTGGGGTGTACGAGGGTCAGGCGCAGTCTCCGCTGTACAGAAAGCAGACAAGGAGTCTTGGTATGGGAGCATACTCGTCTCTGTATACTGGACAGTATGGGAGCATACTAAGACTCCTTGTCTGCTTTCTGTATACAGAGACGAGAAGGGAGTCTCGGGTATCAGGAGCAAGTTTCGTTTATAGAGAAATAAAGCAGGAGTATCGCCTATACAGAGGTCATCAGGCGAGCGTCTCTGGTATACGGAGATCGGTATAGACACAGACCAAGAGAGTGAATCGGGTATACCAAGATTAGGTGGGAATTGCGGATATACGGAAATCGATTGGGATCCTCGGCTATCCAAAGATATCGGATGGGAGCCAGGTATTCTCCCTCATAGAAAGATCAGATTCAAGTCCAGAGTGCACATGCAGGCTGGATTCCCGGGTATACGTCAAAGGTTTACAAAGAGATCCGGCGAGATCTCCCCACAGATGCGATTGTATTCTTGGGTATACAGAGATCCAACGGGATTCTCGGGCATACCAACCAGATCAGGCGGGTGAAAGCACTCAAAGACCAAGTGAGAATCTCTGGGGTGTGCGAGATCAGGCGAGAGTACCGTGTACATGGGACAGGTCAGGAGTGAATCTCGGGCGGAGGGACTTCAGGCGAAAGGTTCCTATACAGAGGGAAATCAGGAGGGAGTCCCTTTTATATAGGACAGGTCAGGAGGGAGTCTGGGGCGAGGAACTTCAGGCGAAAGGTTCACGTAGAGAGGGAAATCAGGCGGGAGTCCCGTATATACAGAACGGGTCAGGAGTGAATCTCGGGCGGGGGGACTTCAGGCGAAAGGTTCCTATACAGAGGGAAATCAGGCGGGAGTTCCTTGTATACAGGACA